>NW_022707166.1:91857-100300 GCF_011630105.1 Anneissia japonica | reverse complement strand
AGATGTGTATATATTATTATTATTATTATTATTATTATGTTGTGATGATGTTGTTTTTACTGTTCTTTAATTTTATTAAAGAGGGCCCCTGAATGTCAGTTAACCTACTGGGCTAAACTAGAAGGGTTACCTCTTTAAAGATGGTTGAAATAAAAAAAAAAATATATATACCCACTCTGACCCAAGACCCCTCTTACGCGCCTGATGTTAGCTCCAATGTGTGCCCTTGTGCGGACAGGAGATGTGCCCCCCTCTGAAGCTGGAAACCTTGTTTTTGCAAAATAAATTGATGCAATTTGCTGTTATAGGCCTAATCAATAAATTCCTCAACCGATATAACCTTAAACATTCTTGGAATTGATATAACATTACTGATGTCGTACACACCCTTCAGTGTGAAATGTGGCTCTCTTTGCAAGCAAATCTAACATCTAAGGAAAGAAGAGCTTAGATTGGTACCAGATAAAATAATTTTGTTATCAACATTAATACATTATGCTAATTTTCATCTTTGTAAGCGTATAAGACAGTGCAAATTATTTCTGTGAAAGTCTTTTGAAGTGTGTAAAGCTCCATTTTATCCCATACATAGTCAAAATATTGGGGGGATGATACAATGGACCATCCCCCCTTGTCAAATTGTGCTTATTTTTTAGTGAAAAATGGACGTCGTATAATAATACTCAAATAACGGCCATTAATTTCACTGTAAATGTGGTTGCGTAATATATGATCATAAATACTTATTGATCCTAACAAGGTTGGAAAAAATGTTAAATGTTAATAATAATAATAATAATAATAATAATAATAATAATAATAATAATAATAATAATGATAATGATAATGATGATGATGATGATGATGATGATTATTGATTGATTGTTTGATTGATTGATTGATTGATCGATTGATTGTATTCAGTACCATTACATACAAAATACAAAGCAAACAATGACAGGAAAGACAAGGACATGATACTAATGATGACCCAAGAAAGGTAAAAACGAAACCTTATTTCCTATCTATAGGCTTATGACTGTACTGCTTATGTAGGAGGACTAGGCTTCTCCGACGGTGTGTGTGTTCCCCCCCCCCCCGGTTGTCTGGGAGCTTGGACCCGCTCGTCAGGGAATCCCTCGCACCGCCCCTATATTTCTAACGGATTCATAGCGCCGAGTGTCTAATTTAATGTAAAAACAAACGTGACAGTGATTCTGGATAGGTTTCGATAAATATAGCTCCCGTCGGTCACGGATCATATTGTGGTTCAATATCACTCAGGATCCGTTAACTCTGTGTTTCATTCTTTTTTCACTTACTTGTGATGTTGATATCCCCGTTCTTTCAATTCCTGTCTGTCTTCTTTCCGTGATTTTAAAGACCACCTTGCTTCCGATGGGTCCTCCTGGCCTACCATATCTTTTCGTATTTTTTTTTTATCAAACGTTGGACAGACTAACGTCCGTGTCTAATAATTAGGCACAAGTTTCAGGAAGTATGAAGAATTAATGTCTGACTGACGTAGGTCATGGTCAGACAACAACTGCCGAAATCGAAAGTATCGATGCGAGCTTACTTGATGCCTAAAGAAAACAATAGACGGTACATACTCTTAGTAGGAAAGTTCTACGTCATGGCTCTATCCACTAAACAGTATCAGACATTTGATCAAATCAATATACTCCTACACTATATCTTCCACACGTCAAATTCTCCTTCGTGTATAATCACTTAATTTTAGAATTTAGGCCAAATATTCTTGTTTGTTTGTCACACCCTCAGAAATTATCAGGGGCGAGGGCGTTTTTTTTTTTTCTTTTCTTTTCTTTTCTTTTTTTTTTTTGACAAAAAAGGCCATAACAGAAAGTAAATTTTACATGAAAGATTTGCTTGTACAATATTGATTTTAATAGGCTTTTTTTTTCTTTTTTGCCCAGCCAGGGCTAGGCCTAGGTCCAATCCTGGGTCTAGGCTTAATCAGACTGCAGAGTCTAGTAGGCTGTAGGCTTAAACATTTGCCAATTGAAGCCTAGTTCCTAACCTTTTATTTATCTTCATAGTACAGTCATCATTATCATATATAAAACATTTATTATCTAAAATGAACCAAATTTAACATGTACGTCTATACTATTCAAATCAAATCAAATCAAATACTACTGATCGAATAGTCCGTGACTTCTGTTAACAAGCACATGTGAGGGAAGCGAATTTTTCTGCAGGTAGGCTTAGCCTATTGTAAGGTCTCTGTAGTAAGCCAATCACTACGAAAGTTACGTGCATAAATAAAAACCAATGATCTTATAAACATCTTGAGGATATTTCCCGCACAATTAAAATCGTAACGGTACTGGTTTGGACTACAGGAGTTCGTGTTTCGTACAGGTCATTCCATTCACATGTGAGGGAAGCGATTTTTTCTGCAGGTAGGCTTAGCCTATTGCAAAGTCTCTGTAGTAAGCCAATCATCTACGCAAGTTACGTGCAGAAATAAAAAAACAAAGATCTTATAAACTTCTTGAGGATATTTCCCGCACCATTAAAATCGTAACCGTACTGGGTTGGTCTACATGAGTTCGTGTTTCGTACAGGTCATTCCATTCATAAAAAAAAGCCTTTATATCGGAGAAAGCGTACCTGTCGTTAGCCAAACCCAGCAAACACAAAACATTCTTATAACGTTCGAGAACCTTCTGGCTAGAAATGTCACTAAATAACGTTCACACAACGTTGTAAGAACGTTCAAACGTTGTGGTTGTGAAATTAGGTTACAAGTACGTACATATGGTTCTACAAAATAACTGCAACGTTAACGTTCTTAGAACGTTGGCTGGGTACCGTAGTAGCCTAGGTCAATACTAACCGGCTATATAAAATCGATTATAAGATAACGTTATTATATTTAAATTTAATGTATTGTTTAAGCGGTTGTGATGGCCTCTCATTGCAAATCCAACAGCAATCCATCAAAATAAGGGGTCGCGTAACTTTGTCGAAGTGCACCAGCTTAAACCTACTTTGTGCCTGCTTGGGCTTGAGGAGGCAAGCCTGTTACCTTTTTAAGGGAACAATAGACACATGTAGGCACGAATTAACGACCCTGAAACAAGAATTCGATAGGCTTAGCAAGCCAGAAGTGGATAACCTTTGCTTGTAAAACTCATGAACTAGCCTCGAGAGACGGACGGACCAAACGAAGACGACCACGGAAACGAAAATGGAAATGAAATAAAGATAACGGAGAACGGAAACAAATATATAGCATTCTGATGCGGGACAATTAACATTGCTACTTATAAAAACAAAGAAAACGAGATAATTGATCTAATGGAAAGAAGAAATATAGACATAATGGGACTCGCGAAAACAAGGCATCGCGGTAAAGAGAAAGGCAAAGACCTTGCAATGGCGGAGGTTTTGTACCAATATACAGCGGGACAGATGTAGGGAGGAGAAATTATGGAGTTAGCCATGATTGTAGGACCCAGTCTATCACCACACATCCAAGAGGTGAGCTTAATCAGTGAAAGACTAATGAAATATATCCTGAACATACAAAATAAGAAGTACCGTACCACATATACCAAGTGTATGCACATCAAAGGACATACAACTGAAGAGAAGGAAAGCATTTATATATTATTAGAGGATCATTACCATATACAAGACACAGAGATAGGACTGATGATGGGAGATTTTAATGGCAGAATAGGAAGCGACATATTAGGAATTGAAAATGTAATGG
Source organism: Anneissia japonica (assembly GCF_011630105.1). Taxonomy (NCBI): domain Eukaryota; kingdom Metazoa; phylum Echinodermata; class Crinoidea; order Comatulida; family Comatulidae; genus Anneissia; species Anneissia japonica. The sequence continues at coordinate 96,552 of NW_022707166.1, read as the reverse complement.
GTCCCTTCGGTGAAGAACAAAGAAATCCAGAGAAAGAAAGATTAATCGACTTTTGTATTATGAACAACTTAAAGATTATGAACGGCTTCTTCCAACACCAAAATTCACACAGATATACAAGATACAGATGGAATCAAAACTCAGCGAAGTTGGACCAGATGTCAATCATCGATTACTTTATTTACTCAGACAAGCGAGAAATATTAAATGATAAAGTGTTCCCGGGGGACGCACTAATCACAGAGTATTATTTGCAGACACAGTCGTAAAAGGGCTGAATAAACAAAGAAAAAACAAAAGGAAAGTCATTAATATAAATTCACTTGAAACTGTGGAGGTGTATGGAAGCAGAGTATGGTATCGCTGGCCGTCTAGGAAGAGCTTGGAAAAGCGTGTACAGCCCATGCCTCTGCAAGGTCAGGACAGGTTTTGAAAATGAGAAAAGACCAAGAGGACGACCAAGGATACGATGGATGGACACAATTAAAAATACTCTAAATAGGAATAATATACCCACCTTCCAAGAATTAAGAAATAGCGGTGAAATTCTAGACAGACAGAAGTGGAGAAAGAGGCTAGCACCTCTGACAGGCGGAAGCCTATCTGGGAGCTGAAGTACCGGTAAGTAAGTCAATATTGTTTAAGCATGAATTACTACGTCCATGTTAAATTAATCTTATCTATTAAAATTGTATATTTAAATAATATGATAAATAAGCATAGCCGAGGTCTAGCCTAGGCCTAAACAAATGACTATATAAGTGTATAAAATTATGAAAAATATGAAATTAATAAACGCAAAAGTGTGAAAGAACAAAGGAAGAAGGAAGAATATGAAAGAGATTTGCAGCGGCTGAAATATTTTCCGAAAGTACACAATAGTAGTCGTATTGCTGCATTACGTTTTTGTAAACATTTTTGGGCACTAGGCTAAATCGTCAGAGGATTCGGTGTCCAGCCTACACTTTTCATAATTCGATATCGAATCGGAAAAAAATATAAATATAATAGCCAGTACCGTTACGATTTTAATCGTGCGGGAAATATCAAGGTGTTTATAAGGTAGTTGCTAAATACAACGGGTTCAGCCGATGGGCGTGGCTTCGTATGTTGACGTCATGCATAATTCAGCTATAGTTCGTCTTTCCGTTATAGTTTCTTCCTCGACATAGAGTAGGCCCTGTCTTTTATCACAGCAACTCCATGGTACTACCAATGTAAGAAAAAATAATTTGTCCCTGTGTAATTTTCTTTCCAAAATTAGAATCCCTGTAACATTTCAATCATTTTATGGGGTCTGCACAGAGTGAAATAATACATAGGCCTAGTTAGTCTTATTTTAGCGGTAGGTATTAGGCCGTAATCACAGAAAAAATGAAAACAATTCAATGGCCTATACTACTAGTACTACAATACTGTACTTAGTCTGTGGATTTTCGAACATAATCCCATGAACAAATTATCTTACTGAAAGAGAAAATGGGCCTAATAAATTAAAATTACAACTTCTATTACAACATAACTGTGAAGTTAAGATTTATCACTTTTAATGTTTCACAAAATTGCCGGCTATATTACACAAAAAGAGAAGGGGAACAGAATGTTAAATATTTAATTAAATTAAATATATTAACCTTCCAATGTCTGTATTGCAATTTGTATTGTATAAAGTAATGTAGTAAATAACAATTAGGCCTATTCTTCAGTAGCCTAGGGCCACATTTTGCATTTTAGACAGTGGCTGCTCTGGGATACATTTTGGGGGGGGGGGGAACTAAGCTGTCCAACTGGGGGATTGAGCTTGTATGCCTGAGGAGGGGGTTTGGGAGATGAGATTTTTCTAAAAATAGGGAGCTCTGGATGGCCGTAAATGGCACTTAGCAGTGTGAAAGACATAGTTTGGCTTGGTGTAGGCCTATATCTAATTTTTTTTTTTTGGTCCGACTGCCCGGCGAGTTTGACCGGAGGCCCTTGACTTGCCCGAAAGGGGTGGGACTTAAGCCCCATTGTCTCCCGGCCCCGCCACTGCTAGACAGACTGCTGCGGGTTTCTGAAGCACTAGTCTATGCTTTGACATAGGCTTCAGACTACTGAAGAGGCCTCCTGGTCCGACCAAGCCCGACACGATCGTCCATACTTTGGGCCCAATGGTCTGGAAATGGAGTCAATGTCTCTTGGGCCCCTGATCGTCCGTCACCCGGCCGTAGCAGCAGGTGTATGTGCGATGTTTTTAGGTAGACGGTATAATTTATACATGACGTGTTACCATACAAGCCACGCCCCCTCGGCTGAACCCGTTGTTTTTGGCAACAACATGAATGGTAGGATTTCTTCAAGGTAATAACATTCACCGTAGAGGGCTCTCCTCTCGTTTTGATCAAATTTAAGTCTCGACAGTTATTGCGATTTGTTTCCAAATGCTTTTAAAACAGTCAAATACTTATATAGAATCATTACTTTAGTTTTAAATACAGATATCGCTATTTAAAACTAAGATATCTCTATTTAAAACTAGGCCTAAGATATCTCTATTAATTTAGATATCTTAGTTTTAAATAGAGATATGCTTATCTCTATTAATAGAGATCTTTGTTAAGTTTCAGGAAGTGTAAAGAATCAAGGTCTGGCTGATAAGTCATGTTCAAACTTCCGATTTGTCATAATTTGCAAACAATTAGTCGAACTGTGTCGTATCGATGATTCGAGCATACTGTACATTCTATTACGCGTATAGGCCTAAAAAAAGCATAATAGTATGCCAGTATTACATACTGCCATGGCTTTATCACTAAATAATGACCTAAATGTATCAGATATTTAATTTTAAAGAGGTAAAAAGTTGTGTAATAAAATCAATATACATCAATCTTCCACACGTCCAAATCCTTCTTCGTGTATTTGTAACATTGATTTTAGAATTGATTTCAAATCCTGAAATGGATTTAGGTGTACATGATTGTGTGTAGCCGATCAACTCACAGAGTAACCATACAAATGTTATAGTCCGTCGCAGATAGACGAAGTATGGCCTTCGTTAATAAGACCCAAGGATATAGTACGCCGGGTTGAGCCGTGTATTAGTCCTATATTTTATTACGGCTTGTTTCCAAAGGCGACGTTTTTTTTTTTTTTTTTTTTTTTTTTTTTTTATTTATCTCAAATAATTATCATATCATTGTCTCCCTCTGTTCTATATTTAGTTATAGGTTCTTTTTTTTCTGTAATGAAATTCTTATTTTATTGATTAGCTACTGTTCTGTTAATGTTATTAAAAAAACGTTCTACAAAAAAAAAGTGCCACGTACGTTCTAGTAAAGTAAATAAATAGTTAAGTAGGGCTACCGGTATACTCCATCCTTCTCTCACCAACCCCCGGCGGTGTTTAAGGATATTAGAAATGGGGATTAAACTGAAATTATTAATGTACTTTCAATGCCAGACTAAAATGATGTTTTGAAATAATTTCAAAATATCTGATGTTTAAATGCATCTTACAGTCGGACGTGATATGAGAATACGCTTCCAATGACAAGTTTAAAAATGTGTTTTGACAAGTTTTTGCTAGCGGTCTGAAAAGAGCTCCGATTTGTTATCAATGATCCTGCTATATGAAATGTGACATGATTGTTATGTCATGTTCTCATATTCTTAAACTGTATAAATAGTTCGATATTTAATACTGGGAAGGTAGGGAATAGAATTTAATATAGGAAAGAAAGAAAACTGTTAAATTGCGTTCTGCAGAAGGTGGCCAAAACGCGAATAGTCCACCCCCCCCCCCCCCACACCCGTTGGATAAAACAAATCTCTGTGTACCGGTACACACATAGGCCTATTTACTGTAATAAGAATCAGAAAAAATTACCTGACCGTTTACAAAAGGGGAAAACCTTGAATTTTGATTAAAAGACACTTCAGAAGTCGGGAAAACTCATTTCTCGCCATCTGTAATAATCCAAATTTTCCCAGGGGGGACCCGACCCCCGTTGTATTTGGGGTTCATCAATATACTGAAAAAAAAATGTATGCAGCGACTCAACTTTTGTTATGTACTGTACATACACACATAGTAGCGCTACTAGTATTTACTGTAATAAAATTGAGAAGTTTACCTGACCGTTTTCAAGTGGAGGAAAATCTTAAAATTTAAAGAACTTAAGTCATTTAAAGACACCTCAGAAGTCGGGAAAGCTCATTTCCTGCCATCTAGTGATCAAATTTTTCCGGGGAGGACCCCCCACCCCCTTCCTCTTTGGGGTAATCTATTCATTGAAAAAGTATACGTATGCAACTAAATTTTTTTTATGTACCGTACGGTACGTATACACACATAAATAGGCCTATTTACTGAAGAATGAGAAAGTTTACCTGACCGTTTTCAAGAGAGGGAAAAACTTGAATTTTGAAGAACATAATAGTCATTAAAAGAGACACCTCTCAAGTCTGGAAAGCTCATTTTCCGCCATCTAAGAATCAAAATTTTCCCGGGGGACGACCCCTGGACCCCCTTTTTTGGCGTTTTTATGAAAAAAGTGTATTTGTAGGACAACATTTAGTGCTGAGCTATGCTACACCAGGGCCGTCGGAACAGTACCGGCAGCACCGGTCTTTGTAGCACAAGACCTTCAATCTCAGTATATTTCCAGGGGTAGATCCAGAATTTTTCAAGCGGGTGGGGGGGGGGGGGGGGAACCA
>NW_022707166.1:90008-91841 GCF_011630105.1 Anneissia japonica | reverse complement strand
CATTAGGCAGAACCTCTACATTTTGTCATTTTTTAAAAAAAATATGGTAAAATATAAATATTTAAATCTGAATGAGTGTCATAACCATAATTTGTTTTGCAACTCCAACTATAGAGTCCTATGAGATTTGCGGCGCCCGTGAGGGGAGGGGTGTCTCAGGGAGTGGTAGCATATCTTCCGTCTGGAGGAAGTCAATAATTTTAACGAGAACACTGCTTTGAAAAAGCATTTTTACCAGCAGAGAGTGCCATTTCCGAGTGTCTAGAGAGGGGTCGGTTTTTAAAATTTGCTCACCTCAGCCCCAACCATGGTGGGCCTGAGGTACGTGTGGACTACGGTGACGGATTCAAGGAGGTCTGAGCCGGCCTCTTCCCGACTCCCTTAATTTTGTTCAAAAAAGGGAGAAAAAAGGAAAATGTAAAACTTAAATTAAGTCTGCGATTGCCATTTCCGGCCATCTAAAGGTATAATCATAAATTTTCTTACCTCAGCCCCAACCACAGTGGGGTTGAGGTGGTTTAGATTTTCGATCTGTCAAAATCGATCCCTAGGCCCCCTGTATTTTGAAATCCTGGATCCGCCACTGGACTACCTATTGGGCTCCTCCCCCGTTTCCCCGAAAATTTCTGGATCCGCACCAGCAAGCGTCCTGAGTATAGTAATACTATCGAAGTAAACTTTGAGGAAAACATAAGATATACGGTAATATTTCGTTCATGGTTGGCATAAACGGAGCCTAAAATGTCTATGTACAGGCTTTAAACGATGGCTAGACCCGTGTGAATATTGTCCAATATATCGTAAAATAATGAATACGATGTTTGATTCCGGCAAACACTAGTTGTACAGTAGTAAAGAATAGACTAGATTGGGTCGTCGTGGCAAGTCGTGGGTTGACAGTGCGAGAGATCTGATGTTCGTGCTTACATCTTCACCGCCGTTGCGCTCGGTTCTCAAAATTATGCCTTCTATTTTACCGATTTTACGTGTGCATCTGTGGCCCAATTTTGGTCAAAATACATGTCTGTTTTAGATTTTATGTTGTAATGAAAATTTCGGATTGTACTTAAGTGAAAGGAAGACCTTTAAACAAAATTTGTGATAAATTTGAATACCGACCCGAATTATTGGAAAATTTCAGTCGGTCACTAAGGGCAACACAACATAATTTTTTTGGCCTAATCATAAAGTACCGGTATAATACAATATATTGAATTTCATAATTTATAACTAACACAATACTAATAAAAATGCCTAAAAAATAAAATTAATTAAATAAAAATGTAACTAAAAAATATATTTGATTGTTGCAAAGATACGAGAGCGCATTTTCAGGAATCTACAACAGAAACAAAATTTTCCGAGGAAGGACGTTTGGACCCCGAACGGCACCCCCTCCCACTTTTCTCCAACCACCCTTACACTCCCCTAGAATGGCCGGACCACTTTCAAAATGCTTCCGACGGCTATGAATATAATAATAATAATAATAATAATAATAATAATGAAGGTGCTCGAATAATGCTTTTATAAGGAATTAATAATACTTCAACTAGAAATTGCAAATTGCAAGTGAAGTGCTGCGAAGTTCAACTGCATATAAATGTTCTTCGAACAAAATTATTTATGCGAGTCAAGTGAAAACTGCATATAAATGTTCTTCGAACAAAATTATTTATGCGAGTCAAGTGAAAATAATGAATAATAAAACTATAACAAACAATATGAGACACGACCCATTGTCTATATTAGAACACTTCTCATTGGGTAACAAAGTCGTAATTTTTCATTTTTGTCAAAAAGTGTCTATAGTGTGGTGAATTATGGTTTAGG
>NW_022707166.1:75357-88685 GCF_011630105.1 Anneissia japonica | reverse complement strand
ATATATATACATATATATATATATATATATATATATATAGTGATAATAGCTTTTATACCGCTTTTGCCACTCCTCAGCCCTCCTCCTTCTTTCTTATTATTTTTTTTACATATATATATATACATATATATATACATATATATATATATATACATACATATATATAATAATAATAAATAAATATATAAATATAAGCCCACTGGAAAAAGAAATAGCGAAATTTTGCTCTGAAAGACCCAACATTTTAATTTTCGGGGTAAATTGAAAAAAAAAACTATGGTATTATTTTAGTTACTTCTAGTTTTGCTGTAAATGTGAAAATTGACAATAAACTTAGTTAACTAGTACTTTTTACTGTCTTTATCAAATTTGAATAAAATGATCATAATGCCAATTTCCAAGATGGCGTTCATCTTGGCGGTGAAAAGATTATTATTATTATTATTATTATTATTACTATTGTTCTCAAAGTATAAAATACAATCTCATTAAAGCAATGTACACACATAGAATATATATAAATATTATTATTTTAATAGTAGTATATGCTTATATATTATTGTTGAAATCATTAATATTATTATATTATATATTACTATATTATATTCTTATTATTTCAAAATTATATTTTATTATTGAAATGAATTACAATGTTAGTACTGTTATATAATAATATTATTTATAATATTTTTATCACCACTATTGATATCATTACATTATTATCATCATCCGTCATCCTCATCCTATTCGTCATCGTCATCATCATTCTCATTGTTGTCTAATCATCATAATCATCCTTACTGTCATCGATCATTGTAATCATCATCATCATCATCACATCATACTCATCCATCGTCATCGTCCTCATCTTCATCACGTTCTCATCGATCATCTATCGTCGTTATCATCATCCTCATAATCTTCATCCTCCTCCTCATCCTTCATCATCCTCCTCATCCTTCATTTTCTTCATCATCATACTCATCATCATATTCATCCTCATCCATTATAATCCTCGTCATCGTCAATGGTGTAGCCAGCTATTGGCACAGTTTTGAAAGTCCCACACCATTTTTCTAATGGGTCCACATTTAAAAAATTGGTCCAAATTATGTAATTTTATGCATAAAATGAATCCAAATTTCTCATATTTAGCTAAAAATTGGTAAAATTTAAGAATATGGGTCCAGATATTTCATTTTTTTGCGTAAAATGGGTCCAGTCCACATTGTTTATATTTACACGTAAAGTGGGTCCACCCAGATATTGTCCCACACCGTTTGAAAATCCTGGCTATGGCATTGATCCTCATCCATCATTGTTACCCTCATCACCATTCTCAATCATCGTTATTATCATCACCATCACCACAACCTACTAATCATCCTCATCCATCATCATCCTTATCCTCATCAACCTCATCCTTATCCTCCTTATCATCATCACTAATTCATCATTCATCATCATAGTCCTCATTATCATCATCATCCATCATCATCCTTGTCCTCATCGTCATCAACCACATCATAATCATCCTTATTAATCATCATTATCAATTATCATCCTCACCATGAGAATGATGATGAAGAGGAGAACGACAAGAATGAAAATGAGAATGAGGGGCAGGGGGATGTTTCTCATTCTTCATCATTAACCTCATCAACATCATTCTTATCAATTATCCTCATCATTATCACGATCGTCCTAATCAATCATAATCATCATCATCCTTATCTTCATTATCATCAAACTCATCATCCTAATTCTCCTTATTATCATCATTATCCTCACCATCCTTATCTGCATCATTTTCTTCCTCATCATGTTCAATCATCTACCTCATCATCGTCCTTCTCATCAACTGCATCATCCTCATCCTCCTCATCATCATTCTTATCTTCATCACCATAATCATAATCATCTTTACCATCACCCTCATTATTATCGTCATCCTCATCATCTTCCTGATTACTGTCATCATCATCAACATTACCATCATAATTTTCATCATTATCCTATTCATCATCAGTCACCATCATCATCACGAGGATGATGATGAGGAGGAGGATGACGAGAATGAAGATGAGGATGAGAGGGATGATTCTCATCATTCATCATCATCTTCATCATCATTCTCATCAATCATTTTCTATCATTCTCATCACCATCATCACAATCATTATCATCAACAACCATTATCATCAATCGTAATCACCATCATCTTCTTCCTTACCATCATCCTAATCATCTTTCTTCTCCTCATGATCAACATATTCCTTATAATGGGGATTATAATGAGGATGGGGATGACAATGCGGAAGATGATGATAATACTAATGACATCAGTATAGTAAGGATACCAGTACTAACGCTAATATTAATGTGAATTATAAACTATAATTCTTTTTGAAACGCATAAGAATAATTATATAGAGTACTATATTAATAATATTATAAAGTAACAACATAATAGTATAATAATGATGATGAAGAAAAATGTAGTGTAGAAAGATTAAATTTAAATAGGTAAACATTTCCTTTTAAGTACTGCACAGACTAACGAAGAAATCATGTCCGTAAATACTGAAACACCCACTGACGTCATCGAGAAGGGTCTAGATGCTGAATTGTTCATTAGCGATGCAGTACCAAAGGATGAGTACATTGAAAAGGTAAGTGACGTGTACTGCCTATTGAGAAATTTATAACATCGAATGTTTTCTGAAAAATGTTGGTCGGTTAGGTCCCATGACTGGTAACTTGGTGATGCAATGCGAAAAAATAGATCCACAATAGTGTACTCTTCGAAGAGAATACCCAACTGTCTTCAGCGGGTCAGTTCCAGGGGCGGCGCTAGCGGGGGGTCCGGGAGCAAAGGACCCCTCGTCGGAGGAATCTGGACCCCACTTGGACCCCCTGTCGCCGAATTTCCAGCAACGTCGTCGGGGGAAAAATCAACTCGACCGCCTAAAGTACAATTCAAGCATGTCTTACTAAACTGTCAAAATTAGCAGTGCTACCGTATGTGCGAGGTGTTGTATACTATTGCGGTCGTATGGGTTAAAGTGGTGCGTTAGCTCTTCAAAGACAGGGGGATGGTTCCCCCGAAAGGGGGTTAGTACCCCCGACAGGTGGATTCCATTTTGATTGTAGGAGTCTTTGAATTTGGTGTGTTGACGTCACCATTCCAAATTTGCTTGGGAGGTGGGGAATTCCCATCAGACAGGCATAGACTTCCATTGTCCGATGCCACGACGAGGTTGCCACTCCACAAATAATGATTAGCTTATCCATAAAACATTAATTTGTTTGCCAATTCTTAATATTTTGGCTTAAAAGCAAAATTTGGGCCATACTAAGCTAAAAAAAAAACAACTCTCCCATAAGCCCAGAGATTTTTATTCCGGGACTCTGACCGAGGGTCTAGTTGGCTCTGTTTTTGGACGCACCCTGGGGCCACCACTGAACGACTATAATGGGTAAGTATTTAACTAAGGTCTTGTCAGTTTTTACAGTTATATAAAAAAAACCCCTAAAAGTGACTAAAAACATAAACATGTTTCCCATACCCCGATCCAAAAATTGGTATTTTAAAGCAAACTTTAACTATTTCGTTTTGTCGTTGGGTTAACTTTGTAGTAGTTCATCAATTATATATATATATATATATATATGTTTTATTTTTTCCTGTATGTATAATATTGTATTGAGATTGTATTGTACTTTGATAACAATTAAATTATTCTGACATTAAAAACAGTTTTTCCCACAATATGGAAGCCATTTGGAATTTATCATGATGACGTCATCATTCCAATCAAATTTTTAAATGAGAGTGATGAGTAACTACCCCCATTTTAAATAGTTTAAAATAGGGTATTTTAGGCCAAAATTTCAAAGTGCTGTAAAAAAAATTGCCCAAGCCCTAGGCATGGGGATTTTTTTTTTCTGAGACACTATAGGGTACTATAGCTATTTCGTTTTGTCGTTGGGTTAACTTTGTAGTAGTTCATCAATTATATATATATATATATATGTTTTATTTTTTCCTGTATGTATAATATTGTATTGAGATTGTATTGTACTTTGATAACAATTAAATTATTCTGACATTAAAAACAGTTTTTCCCACAATATGGAAGCCATTTGGAATTTATCATGATGACGTCATCATTCCAATCAAATTTTTAAATGAGAGTGATGAGTAACTATATAGCCAAGTTTTTGATACATTTCATATCCACAGTATATGTAAAAGTGACCAAAAGCATAAAGTTATTTCCCCTACCCCCATTTTAAATAGTATAATATAGGGTATTTTAGGCCAAAATTTCAAAGTGCTGTAAAAAAAATTGCCCAAGCCCTAGGCATGGGGATTTTTTTTTTCTGAGACACTATAGGGTATTTTGATTAAGAAAAACCAAAAATTAATTTTCCTTTATTTTTTCCTGCTAAAATTCATTTCAGTAGTTTTACAACCAGGCTATTAGTTTCCAACATCGATATAAACATAACATTTTTGCATATGGTACACACATAATTTGTTTTAGCTGCATGTTCTTTATTTAATATGAACTGGCTAGACAAGGATGGTGTATAATTTGTGGACGCAGAAAGGGAGCCATTCTGGTTTCTATTAAATTTATTGATTTTCTTTATTGATCCTCTGATGTTTTGATTTGTAAATAAATAGCATGACAAACAAAATGAATCTGTGTGGTTTGTCCAGTTGTATGTGTTTATGTGTTTAAATTTATACGCCTTTGATACACATGCAGTACAGATATTTTTAGGATCAATATTGTTAATTGAATTGCTAAGATTATTGAAATCAAGTATTTCAGGTCTCAAACTCAGGATTTTACATTTTGTATCACAATTTTTGAACTTATAACCACAGAGACAACAAAGTTGGCCATAGAAGAGAAATGCACATCCATAATAACAGTACAGTATACACTGACACAACATAAACAAATCCCATTTCACAGTCAGCAGCCTCTCAGCAAAAAAGCGTTTATCCTGCCTAAGGCTAGGCCTAGCCTGTATATAACGTAGAAAGTTTGGAAAATTTGTAAGGCTATTTCTCGAATTTTAGCCGTTACAAAATTTTCTTTTTCAAATAATTTACATCTAATAAGCTAGGCAACAAAAAAAAAACAAAAAAACGAAACCCGAAATGATGTATGTCGTGTGTTACAGACGATAATAAGTTTCGTATTTAGCGCCCCGACGTTCTGTGGTGGCGCTGTTTGTTTATATCGTCTCTGAATGATAAGCCCCAGAAATACAACAAAAAATACAAGTAAACGGTTTTTTTAAACAGTGTGATTTTAATGTAATGTTTAATACATATAAATGTAGCTTATAATTAGTTTGAATCCAAAAATTATGACTTCTATTTTCTGTAATATCTGATATACTACACGTATTCCAATACCGACAAATTCGCTACCGTAGCGAAGAGTTAGTCGTTCCGCTTCATTGATCTCGTAGGCTTAGAAAATATCGTAATGTAGCGCCCTCTATAATTCAACCCTTTTTGTCCAAAACTCCTATTCGTGAAGATACTGTGCAGCCTAATTAGGTAGTGTCGGTCATGCCTCAAGTATTCCGTGTCGATTTCGACGGCCGTCATCTTCCCGCGAGCGCAAACCATAGACGACACCGACCCGTCGGGCACAGGAATGCTGTCTTCTTTGTGTTCCTCCTGATTGTGGCCCGACAAGACGCCCTCCGCACGAACGTTGAATCTCCGCTTCCCCCACTTTCAGCCGTAAAAGTTTAACGTTGCCGTGTCTCCCACGTGCAGTATGTGTTTTCGATCACGACGTCTAATTCGGTATTCAGCTCGTTGCACGGATGACTCCTCGGAAGATCCGCGTTTTTCGGAGGAGGTAAGTCGTAGCAACTTTCGGTCGCTCGTTCTGGCAGCAAGGTTAGCCCTCCTCCGTAGCATTTGTCGGGGCGACCGAAATTATCGGTCTTTCTGTCGAAGTAGTAGCAGGCGAGAGAGCCGTTTCTTCTCACCTGGACGGCGGGGTCGGGCATGCTGAACACGCTTTCCTTACACACGTCAGCGTGATATTCTACGAGAAGGGGAGGTGCGTCGGCTTTTCCAATTTTCACCCAAGCTTTCGTCGATTTTTGTGTGTACGAGCAACCGTACAATCCTGCATCACGCAACCTGACGATGATTATCAACACGTGTTCGTGACCGTCATTGCAAACTTGACGATGACTCCTGTCGTCGCCCACGTCCTTGCCGTTTTTCGTCCAAGACCTCGAGAAGGTCGACCGCCTCGTCGTACATCTCAGGATTATCATTCCTCTGACTTTCGGTAACTGCACCTCGGGAAACAAGGAAACTGTCTTCATCTGCTGCGCCTTCGCATCTACTGCGGTCGTCCTTTTAAAGAACAGGTCCACGGACGTCGACAGTCTCGCATCTTGGCCGACGAGAACTTTCACCGAGCTGCTCTTCACGCCGTTAGAACCGGAACAAGCGTAGAGACGCTCGTCCCTCGCGGTTACGTTTCGCAAACGAAGAGAATGAATCAACCCACACTCTTCGGCCAACGTTTATTCCTCTCGGGCCGCGTTGGGCATAATCCAAGTAATGATTACGGGTTGGAAAAAGTAGCACACCAAGATTAACGAACTGCCCTCCGCGACGGAGCGTGCGTCCGTTGCGATAATGACACCTTTGGCATTGCTCCCTCTACGACACGGATCGTCCGGCAGGATGCAAAAAATCGACTTTTCCGACACCTTGCATTTTTCTCTGTCCGCTTCTATACCCAGATCGCTGTACAACGCAACAACCGCCATCATATTCGACGCACAAGGTACCATCGTTGCGAGAATCTGCTTCGGAAGGGAGCAGTGTACGCCGAAGCACACCCTGTAACAGAAACCCGGCATTGTGACGTACCACGATTTGTTGATCACCCATGATGCTTGGAAGTCCCGAGATCCTTCGGATAAAGCGTAAGTAATCGTTGGAGTAGCACGAGTAGATTCCGGAAGCGTCGACGTCGACTCCGACCACCTTCAGCATGCTGGTCGTCAAGTCTTCGGTGACGTGAACGGTCGCGAAGCCCACTCTGTTATTCGGCAACTGCCAACGGACGTCTCAAGGCCTTTTTCTTGCTGTGGTAGCATCTCAGCTCGAACATCGAGAAGGGTCTGACGACCAGGAAGGTCCTGCAGAGTACCACCAGCACCACGACGACGACCAAACACACGCAAATGATACAGTGCACGGCTTTGCAAGTCCACGACACCGCCTTCACGGGAGCAGATGCAACGCCCATGCCTAAGCGATGGGGGAGGGAATGAACGGTCAACGTTAACGTTCGTGCGGAAGCGTTCGCTCTCGACGATGGTATGAAACTGACGGTTGTTTGTTTCGCGATAGTTCTAATATCGTCTTTATCTCTGCTGTTGCACGATTTGCACACGGGTAGGAAGAAACTTTCATTCACCGAAGACCTCCTTGTGTCGACGGTGAGCAACAGGACGAAAGCGAACCTGACGTATCGTCCGGGATAGTCGAACACAGAAAACAATTTAGCGATCGCGATATCGACGGCGACCCCGACTCGATGGACTCCGGTTCCAAACGAAAGGTTAGGTTGGACGGCCGAACCTCTGCTGCGATGAGCCGTTCGCGCGGAACGAGGAACGATGGCGATCGTGGGTACCGTTTATTCGAAGTTTCTGCCGGCGTACTATTCGGCGTCCAGCTCCTGCTACTCGCCGTAGTCTGCATGAATCACGCCCGCCAGAGACGCACAGAAAAGCTGCTCGACGAGATCTGGCGACGACTGCCATGAGGCAAACCCCGGTCATGTCCCGAAACCAAAGCCAGACTAACAGAGCGACCAAGGTGTAGATATCCAATGCTCTGTTTCTCCTCACCACGCCGGTACCCAGTTCGTGCTGCAGCTTCTGCCTGCAAGATCGATGAAATCGTCCGGACATCGGGCAGTGTCGCTCGTCCGTGTCGAAGAAGAGAAAGTTTCCTCTCCTGACTGTGCGCTTCGTTCGGATGGACGTTGCACGTTCGACGGCAGACACGATTTTCGACAGATCCTCTTCGGACAGCAACTTCTCGAAACCATTCGACGTTCGGAACTGTCGGTTGGGCGGAACGATCGGTCGATCGTACGGTTTACGATCACGCCAGACGAATGGTCGTAATGCGCGAGCGCTCGACGAACGTGTAGCTGACCGTCGCCGCCTACGCGTCTCAAACGCCTCACCGGTTTTCCTTCGGACATCTTGCAACATCCCGGCAGCCGCAGAGATTTACCGGCAGCGTACACGGAAAGGTCGACGTACCTCATCTCGGGGTACACCTGTCGCAAGGACGTCATTATCGAAGAGAGAGCGGCCATGTTCCGGATCGGTCGGGGAAGCCGTTGGTACACGTGCAGCGAAAGTTTGGCACTGCCGTCGCTGGAGTAGACGTCCGGCTCTTCGGGTAAGTTGCCAAGCTCTCTGTAGATGTGTATAAGAGACAGTCTCTGGACAGAACGCGACGGAACTTTTCGGCCAGATCCAACGCCGCGTCGTCGCTCCACTGCGGTTGGCTCGAGTCGTCGACGTCTAAAGGTATCGTGTGCACGAACAGGTCTCCGTCGAAGACTTCGCTGAAAGTCAGGTCGCCACGTGCCCTAACCATCCACTCGAGAACGGTCGGCGATGCCACCGAGTATCCCCTCGCGTTGCCTTCGTACACTGACGTCATCACGGACGTGGCCGACGGCGCACCGTCGACGCCTCGGAAGCATCTCCAGGATCCGACGTCGGACGTGCCGACCGGAGGAAGGCACTTGGAATATCTTCGAGCGAGAACGAATGGTCGCGGCAGTTGTCCTTCGCCCGTCAGCAAGCCAACCGATGCGAACCTGTCGTGATTGTAGAAATCCTCAATCCTTTTCAGAATGCCGGATCCGTACGTGAAATCCACGAGTTTGCTTTTCGGAAGTTGTTCGTCTTCTTCATACGACATGACGTGTCCCGATAAGTTTTATATTTAAAATCTCACCAACTGTGTAGTGTCCAAGAATAATAGAAACTAATGCAAATTTTTCTTGAGTTCTCTCATTTATCTGTTGCTTTCTCGAAACACGTTTCCGGCGACGAACTCCGCCACGATTTTGGGACTTTCCTTCGCGAGCAGGTTGTACTCGACTATCATGTCGAGATTGTACATTATCCACGCTCTCCTCTGATCTCTCACGATGTCCGGAGGAACGCTTATCTCCCGAATCGCCCTTCCGCCGGATCTCGGCTCCGGGTACAGCAGCAGCATGTTGTCGTGTCCGTTCTGCTCGACCACCACCTTGTCGCGAGGTTCGTCGAGCATCCTTCGAGCTTCGCACGCAGACCGCACGCACAACCTGTCGAATCTATCCTGCATGCCCATATAACGACGAACGTCCTCCCGCCGGACGACATTCTCGTCGCGATCGCAAGCGTCGGAGAAACCTTCGTCGAACGTTCGAAACCTTCTCCAGCGGACGTAAGATTCCAGCCAGGTCATGACGTTGGATCTGTTGCAATTCTTTCTGGATCCGAACGCCATCGAACGCGAATACTACGACCACCGGATCGCCGCCTGCAACGGAGACGATGTCAGGTACTGTTACGACGCTCTCGTAACGTTCCAGACGGTGCCGACCTTGACATCCAACGGCCGGCTGTCGTGGCCTCACCGAGTTCCGGACTTCGAGACGAAAGGAAAAAACGCGGTGCGGGCGGCCGCGTCCGGCGAGAGGGTCGGGTACGATCCGTACCCTTTCATGGAATCCGCGATCGTCAACCGACTCGGTAACGATGCGGACGCCCGCGTTCGCGTGATCTCCGCGTTAAGGAGTCACGCTCATGAGGTCGGTCTTGCATCGGCGAAATGCTTCGACCAGCTGTTCATCGCTCACGTTCCGGCAACCCACGTCCGAATCTTCAACGTGGAGCTGTCGTCGCACAACGCCCGCATAAGGAAGGGGCTTGCGTCCGTGGGAAGGGTGATAAGAGATTGGGCCGGCGGTGCTAGGGCCGACGAGTTCGTCGAAGGACTGCTGAAGCCGCTCTTCATCCTGACCGAGAAGGAATCTCGGCTCGTGCAAGCCTTCCGACGTTCATGCGGAATATACGACCGGAAGCTGAGGACGAAGAACAGGATCGTGACTGTGAGATCGGAACCTGCGTCGTGGAAATTTTGCTGGCGAGATTGCAAGCTCAAACTTTGCGATCAAATCACGCTGTAGGAGCGGGCGGACGAACGTCTCAAGTGGACGTGCTGCATGTTCGCCGACGACCGCGTCCCCTTCGGACGCTTACCGGTCAACCTACTTTTGAATATCAAATATCCGAGACGTTCCACTCCTTAGTTTATGTAAAACTGTAAAGAGACAATAAATAAAGAAAGGAAAACAAATAATACGATTTTCTGGTGTATTTCTTTTTTGTTCATTTAATGTTTCTATCAATCAGACTAAAGTAATCTTTTCGCTTATCAACTCAACCTTCTTTCCCGTCTTCGTCTCCTCCTTCTCTTCTTGCGAACAACAGAACATCATCTTCACCGCATCCAACATCAATGCCATCTGGAAGATGACGAGAACGGCGAAGAATGCGCAGGTGACCAAGGTCGGCGTCTCGCACAGTCCGGTTCCCGGACGACACATGTGGTACGTCAGAGAGGGGACGATCGCCGGCAGCAGACAGTTGGCGCAGATGACCGCCAGGAATTTCTTCAGTCGGTGGCGCTTCCCTTCCAAACGATACGCGTAGTCGATGGGGAACGACCACCTGGCGACGACTGCCATGAGGCAAACCCCGGTCATGTCCCGAAACCAAAGCCAGACTACCAGAGCGACCAAGGTGTAGATATCCAATGCTCTGTTAACCCGTCTCACGACGGAAAAGTCGGTCCACAGTCCGTCCAAGACAAGATTCAAGTAGGCGCCGGCGAACGAACACAAGACGTACTCGACGACTAGGGCGTCGGAGCGATCCATGAAACCCGGAATCCAACCTGTCACGAAACACGTAATCACCGCAGCGGCCGGCATGAAGAAGCTGAGCGAGGTGTCCACGATCCGGTGTTTCGTGTTCGTGTCCAGCAGATTCGGACTCAAGCTGTCGGTAATTCCGAAACATATCGACATGGAGATTTTCAGGAAGGCGAGAAACACGACGGCGGCAAACACCAGAACCGGTACGATCATCGACAACATGACGTGGAGGCGTGTGTAGAAAAGGGGGTGTTGAGAAAGTAACGGTACGGTTCTTGGCGAGTAAATAATGACGGTGGCGTCACCTTCGTTCTATTTATCGGCGTTCGCGAAGTGCCCATGACGTATTATTTTTGTGTACGACGAAACTTCCCACTTCGTAGTCGAGAATGTGGCAGGAGAACGAACGCGGAACGATGATGACGATGAGGTCTGCCGTGACCGATTCGAGCGAGAGGCTTCATCGACTGACGATACACCGTTCGCGCGGCGACGTTCGCAAAGCCGGTCTTGTCAGCGAACGTCGACGTTGGTGGGTGGAAATGCGATCCGACGGACTCACGATCCAATACGATAAAGCGACCAGGTCGTTGTCGATGGTCACTCCGTCGGGTAAAACCTTGCTGTGGTATCTTCCCGACGAAATTCTCCGATTCGCCGTTTGATGCCGAAGTGGGATCGCCAGCTTTCGATTCACTATCGACGGTGCATTCTTTAAAGGCTCTCTGCAGATGGACCATAATCTCGTTCAATCTGGACGTGACCCTTTTACCCAACTCTCTGAAAACGTACGTTCTCAATAGTAACGATGACGTAGCATTTCAGTACTCCATGGCGTAGGTGCCATTACCGAAGGCAAGACCTTTTAGGATGCATGTCATATTCAGCGAGTTATACATTATTTGTCTAATAAAATATTGTTAAACGAAAATACGGTTTCCATTATTTTTTTTATTATGTCTGTAAGACTTTTACAAAGAATGAATCAGTGCGAGAGATAAATCAAGAGATGTAAAACCAATTTTTGTTTGTTCTCCTTGGTTCACTTTATTTTACATCGCAAACGCACAATATTCTGCCGGTGTCTGGCTCGTACACGGCACCGTCTAAGCCGCAGCGTAACCAGCATTTATCCGTCAAGGGAACCGCCTCGGGATACCCGTTGAGAGCGGGAACGCAAGATCCTACGTCGCTGCCGACGGGAAAGTAGCAGTGCGATCCGAAGAGTCCGCACCCCTCGAAGTCGGGAGCGAGGTACCAGCGGTCGTTGTTGCCTTTGAAGGTTTTCTTCGGCCGGCGGACGCTGCACAGGTTCAGCGAGATGCTGCTCTCGCAGCTGTCGCAACATCTCACGAATCGGGTCCCGTCCTCCGCGATTTCCAAGCACGCGCGATTCCAGTTCGGGAGAATGCATGCTTCCTGGTAGAGAAACGGAGTGGCACCTTGGACGTAAACCGAACCGATCACCAGGTCGGAATCCACCTTAAAATGCGCGACCGCAAAGGAGTAGAAAGACGAAGAGAACAACAGCAATAACAGAAGCCGAAACGGCGAAACGCCTACCGTCCGTTCGATCGGGCTTTGCATCGATGCTACGTTCCGTGCTCGGCGTGGATGCGTCGCGCCAATACGTCTATCGCCTTGCCACCCACCAATCGCAGTTGGTCCTGAAGTGAAGGGGCAGAATGGCGCAAGGATTCCACATCCGGTTCGGGTCGCCGCCGACGTTATGCACAAGTGCGTTCTCGAATTGTTCCGAAAAACCGTTCTCGATGGATCGTTCGACGACGTCGGGAGGAGGGACTTCTCCGTACAAATCTCGATCGACTTCATTCAAATCGGTCGCAAACATCGAAAACCACAAGTTGTGGAGCGCGTGCAGACCTCCGACGACACGAGGCCACTCGTCTTCGAAGTCGTAGAGCACCGGGTTTTTCAACCAACTTTGTTCGTTCCTATAGTTTCGCCATCTTCCGTCTTTGCATTTCCAGATTGAGATATCGCTGACGACGGCGATCGAGTTCGTTTTTTCGCTCGAGACGATGGAACAATCTTCGACCACGAAATCGACCGGAGAGTCGTTTATGACGAAGGTGCTTTTGACCTTATGCGGGATTCGGCCTCGTGGAATCTCGTTCAGAGCTCTCTCACTCACCGTCACCCGCACCAACGAGTTCTTGTTCCAGACGGCTGCGCCGAGCACCTTACCGAACATCAGAACCACCAGATTGTTGTCTGGAGTTCGACGTTTGCACGCCTTGCACCAGAACCAACGGTGGACGCAATCGAACCTCGTCCAGA
>NW_022707166.1:71783-74907 GCF_011630105.1 Anneissia japonica | reverse complement strand
GACGGCGACGAGACGATGCACGTCCTCGTCGTGCCCGCTCAAGAGCTCCGGTCTGTTGATCATGTGATCGATCAGACTCGGCGGTATCCGGGAGAGCCAACGGGTTTCTTCACGAACATGTCGTGTATCAGAGGAGACCAGAACAGAAGCGTTATCAGATTTCCTTTCTCGCGAGAGGAAATCACGTTCGTCACGTTCGTTCCAGGACGGTGGGCATGTTTCGTTCCTCAGACCGGGAAAGATCACCGAGCTGCTTACCAGCGACGTCGCGATTGCCGTCAGCGCGTCGATTTCGTTCGTAAACATCGCCGTCTTGGTCAAGGAGATGATGTTCAGGCACGTGATGTCCTCGACCTTCAGTTTACGGCTCAACTGCTGCACGGCTTTCGGGTCCAACCATCGAGGAACTTTGTACCAGATGACGTCGTTCACGTCGTCGACCACGAAGTGTATGTTGTTCAGCGCCGGCATGTTGCCTTTCACCCTGTACTGCGGATCCGTTCCTTCTCTCAGCGGACCGTCGAAGAACGGATTGTGCCTCCAGGGGTCGTCGTCGTGGTCGTCGTAGTCGCCTCCAGCCACGTATGCGTTGTCCGGTCTTGCGCAATCGACGTGGCCCACCGGCCGAACCGTTGCCGTCGGTTTCGGTTTCTTGCTGGCGTCGCCGGTTTTCCTCGACGAGAACCACTTGCGTGGGACACCGTTTCTCGAAGATTTGACGGCAAAGTTTCTCGAAGATTTGACGGCAAAGTTGACGGTAATGGCCATAAATCACGCAAGAATAACCAGTTAACGTAAATGATTTCATGTTTTATTTTGTATATTCTTTCGACAAATTCAAAATCCGAGATTGCATTCGCACTGGGAGAATCCGTCCCATTCGGCGGTGCAGTATTCGCAGACGACCATCGACCTTTCTTCTTCTTCCTCGTTACCTAAATCGAGCCATTCCTCTACGTCCAGTTTTCTGGTTTCCAAGGCCAACGATCAGCATTCGGGCGTCCACGCAGATTCTTCTGGGTCTTTTTCGATCTGTTCGGCGTAATCGTCGATCGTTTCGATCAAGTCGTCCACTCGACGCAGCATTTCCGAATGAGAAGTGCCGTCGAGACTCTCGTACGAAGATTCCGGGAAGGACAGTTCTTCCTCTTCCTCCTCCTTGCGGTCCCAATCTCTCCCTCCGATCGGCGACAGTCCATCTGCTGCTTCCAAGAACGACGTTGCGGATTCGGCGGACGACGCGGTACTGGGCGGTGTTTTAAAGCAATCGCAGGCGTTGAAAGGCCGGGGGCATTCCGGACAGAGTTGAGAAGGGCTGGCGCACATGGAGCATAGTTCCCCGTTCGGCATGGGCGGGTTCCACTGATACCTGTTGCAGGCAGCGTACGATGGTTCGGCCATGTCGGACCTCGGTCTGATGCTGTACGTCACGTCCCTCGTGCACATATACACATGTGTTGGGTGTTGCGAAGAGAACCGACCGAAAACATGGAAGGTTGCCGACTGTGCGCGTTCGACGTGGACAAGGAACAAAGACAGTACTGCAGCTCGGACGAACGCTCGGACGAGTACCATCCGATGCTGAAGGGCGAGCGCCTCTACGAATCCTACGGCGTCCGGGAGCGGCCACGGGTCGTCGAGAACATCCGCGAAGCGCTGGCGTCTATGGAACCGACGATGGAGGACGTCACCTCAGAAGAAGTGGAGATTCACTTCGATCGTCACGTCGTGCCCAGTTATCGGCGAGTGTGCGAAGAGCAGCTGCTTGTGTTCAGGAGCCTCGAAAGATCCATGGCTTCCAAGATGACCGGCGGCGAGGCTCCCTCCCAGCAAGACTTCAGAACTTACAAGGCTTTGTGCCAGGAAATACAGAAGCTCATTAAAGAGTTATCCGAAGACAAGTCTTCGTAGAACAAATTAAAAATAAAAAGAAAGTAATACCATATAGATTTTTGTGTGCGTCTTTTATTTATTATTTCAATATTCATTTAACATAGTATACAAAACAATTTGGGGGGGGGGGTTGGAAGGAACAACATTAAAAAAAAAAAACCAAAAATATTTATTCTCGGGAATCGGTGTCGTCTACCACCGATCTCATCAAGTCGTCAAGAGTGGCCGCTTCTTGTCCGACGAAACATTCTCTTCCGATCATCCGGCGATGCAGTGATGTCAACGAGTCGACGCAGCGTCTTTCCAACACAGATCTGTTCCGTTCGTCGATTTTCACGGCCGACCCGAAATTTACGAGTTCGGCGCCGTCCGTGATCAAGTCGACGAGCACGTTGTTCTCGTCCACCGAGTCGTGGTAGAAACCGCGGTCTCGACAGCCGACGCAGGCTCGCACCACCTGCTCGAATATCTTCTTCGCGTTGTTTTCTCCGCAGCACGAAGATTCCAGCATCTCGTTCAGGAAGCAGTGGAACGTCGGTCGCGTCACGACCAGAAGGTAAGATCGGTCGTCGTTCGAAACGGCTTCCAAGTTCGCGCAACCGGGTACTCCCTTCGCCATCTCCATGAACACCGCTTCCTCGGGCAGCTGCGCACCCTTCCATCTTGACGTGGGGCAAGGCCTCAAAATCTCCTTTACCATGACGGAGTGGTGCGGTCGATCTCTGCGCCACGTCGGTCGAACGAAGCCGTCTCCCTCCGACCCGGGGACGTGAAATTGCAAGCGAAATTCGTTGTTGTGCATCCGTCTGTACATCTCGTCTTCTATTGAACATATTCCCCATTCGCGGTCAGTTTATTCGTCCACGGATGATCCGACACTTGTTTCAGCGACGGCCTCTTCCTCCAGTCGACCGCCAGCATTCGATCGAGGAGCGAAAGTAGCTCCGCGTCGTCGATTAACTGCAAGTGTGGTGGTGGTGTGTGTCTCCTTGTAAACAATAGATGGAGTACGGACAACAAAATCATCAATAGTATCTGTACTTCGGAGTTTGAGGTACTTACGGTAAAATGTCGTCCCTTCTATCTCCCTCGAGAGTTCTCCGCACTAATAATTTCGGTCGTGTACATACCCCCTGAAGTGAATACCGTCGAAGCAACAACCAAGTTAGCAAACGCTTTTACTGCCACAGAAACAAAATATCCTGGAGCAACGTCAATTATATGTGGTGAC
>NW_022707166.1:68988-71722 GCF_011630105.1 Anneissia japonica | reverse complement strand
CTCGTATAATCGGTCACAATGAGGATGATATTGAGGACATATTTAATGCCAGAATGCTTAAAAAAATAAAATGTATAATTGAAGATCCAACACACCCTGGTAACTCTCTCTTTGAATTGCTCCCCAGTGGGAGAAGATATCGGTCAATTTATGCTCGAACGAGCAGGTTCCAAAAGAGTTTCTTTCCATCAGCCATCCGGGCCCTCAATGCAATACAATAGCATTTCATTGTGTCCGTTGCTCTGATAATTCACTGTTTTTCCATTTGTTCATTGTTTGCCGAATTGGACGTTGGTCCATGTTTAAAAGAGCCACAATATTTTCTATGTGATGTAATGTATGCGTTGCAAATGATATAATAAATTGAATTGAATTGAATTGAAGTACGGTCGACGGCCGCGTTCTACTTCTTCTCCGGTGATCATTTCGAACAGCATGATTCCGAGCGACCAGATCATCGCCGGAACGGCATACATGAATCGATGTTTCAGCATCTTCGGAGGAAGGTAGTGATCGGTGGTTCCGAATGCGCTGGCGATCGGTTGGTCGTCGACGAATTTGGCGAATCCGAAGTCCACCAGCTTGATCCTGTCCGTGTCCAGATCGACGATCACGTTCTCCATCTTCAGGTCTCCGTGAACTACGTTTCGTTTCAAGCAACCGACGCAGGCGTCCACGATTTGCCGAAAGAAGCATCTGTATCTCTCCTTCGGGATACTGCCGACTTTCTCCAGAACTTGAAATAGGTCGGAGCTCCGAAGCGGCCGTTCCATAACGAGTAAATGACAATCTTTGACCTAGTGAACGTCCACGAATCCGATGCAACCTTCGATCCCCGAGACCACCCGCAGGAAGTGCGCCTCTGCCAATATCGTTTCGCCCGATTCGTTCGTCAGGTAGGACGCCGAGGAGTTTCTCACTACCTTCACGGCGACCGGCAGTCCGTCGGCTCTTCTGATCGCTGAGTAAACGCTTCCGAAAGCACCGTCCATTAAGTGGCCCGAGAAGTCGTACAGGTCCATAGTTGTTGTCTTATTCGTTTGCAACCGATAGATGTTAGGTAGAAAAGAAAAAAAAATGTGAAACTAATAACAATTTTGTTTTTGTTTGCTCTTTTATTGCCTTTTCAAAACACATTCTCTCCGTGCTGCGCCAGCAGCTTGTCGCACGCAGCGAGCAGTTCGACGTCGACCGAGTGAGGAGGGATCGACCGATCGAAAATGCCGTTCGTCGGACGAGCAGCACACATACCGCGATCTTCTTCGTCGCTGCTGTTTTCTTCGTCGTTGCCGCCCCCGGCACCATCCACCTCCACGTCGTCGTGTCCTCTCCGCAGCAGCTGCTGGAGCTGCCTGATGATGGACCTGATCTTCGGTTCGTTGGACGCCTTGCTTCGGGATGCCATACGCTCTCGATCGCGGCGCTCGAGGACAGAGCCTTACCGAAACAAAGGATCGCTGTCAGAACCGCCAAGACTAGGACAGTCTTCATCGTTTGGATCGCCCGACAATGGCCGTCGACTAGTTACTACAACGTAAATAAAATACACACGCACAGCAAACAAATATAGTATATTCTTCTTTTCGTATAATAAAATACTAGATAATAAAACTTATTCTAACCGTTAATTCTTAACGTCGAACAGACTAATAACACGCTCAACAGAACTCCGAACGCCGTTGCGGTAGATACGGGTTCGGACGTCGAAGACGGCGGATCGGAATAACGTGGCGGCGAGTGTCGCGACGATTCCAATTTTTCTGACGGACAGCATGTCTCCGGAGGGTTTCCGACGAGTTTCCATCCGCCAAAGTCGAAGTCCGCCAAACACCCGACGACCGAGTACGTTATCATCGAACCTCCAAGGCGAAAGTCGCGGTCCACGTCAAGAAATTCGAACGGAAAAGATTCTTGAAGACGTTTTTTCGACCTTCGCCGTCCACGAACAACCTGAAGGCGCTGCTGTTTCTGTACGCTCTCACATGGTGCCACGTCCGGATCGAAAGTAAGTTCGAATGGGCGATGGTCCGTTTTCCAGATCCCGCATCGAAGGAGAATTCAATTTTTCCTTTACTAACGGAGATGCCGACGAAATCCATGTTCTTCATGCTCGACGCGTGCAGGATCCTCCCGTTATCCAAGGACGACAATTTCAGATAGAAACTGACGTCGACGTCCGTCCTGTGGTCGTCGACAGAGTTTCCCAGTGGTCGCCTGAAAGCGACGCCCGTGTTCCGATTCAGTCTGAACGTCAGGTCGTTGGGCATCGCTGTCGAACAGACGTACGGCGACGCGTCCGAAGCTACTGCGTTTTTCAGGACTCCTTTATCGGAGATTGTCGTCCCTTCTCCTTTGGTTGTCGGTTCTTTCGTGTTCGATTCCTCCGTTGTCGATTCGGTGGTTGTCGAATCCTCCGTGGTCAATTCTGTCGTTGTCGATTCCTTCGTGGTCGGTTCGGTAGTTGTCGATGCCTTCGTGGTCGATGCCTGCGTGGTCTGTTCGGTCGTCGTCGATTTCTTCGTGGTCGATAACTGCTTTGTCGATTCCTTCGTTGTCGACTCCTTCGTGGTCGATACCTTGGTTGTCGATGCCTTGGTTGTAGACTCCTTCAATTCAATTCAATTCAATTAACATTTATTCAATTAATTAATAAATACATCAAGTGATAAATAAAGTGGACAACATTAAAATTAATTAATTAGGATCAAAAATAGAAGCAAAGCTTGTCTCAATT
>NW_022707166.1:67868-68145 GCF_011630105.1 Anneissia japonica | reverse complement strand
GATGACGTCACAATGTCCGATCAGCCATTATGATCTCTAAAATCATATTTACAACTCATGTGCTTTCAGAATATGTAATAAAAAATGGGGGTCACCTTTCAACCTAAGGAGCTATAACTGATTAAAAATATGTCTGATTTTAGAATAATTTCACTGTATAGCGGCACAAATACGCACAAAGATACCTATGTTTGATGCGCACGTACGGTATTGCTATTGGCCAAAAGATGACCGAAAAGAATGGAAATTTGTGAAAACAATGTCAGGAACCCAAAAT
>NW_022707166.1:57486-67820 GCF_011630105.1 Anneissia japonica | reverse complement strand
TAAAAATGCGCGCGCGTAGTGGAAAATTTCAAAAAAATTTGAAATGCTCAAAATGGCCTAAGACGTGCTCTTATTTAGTCAAAAAGTGATATTGAGCATTTTGAAATTTTGACGCACGCGTACGCGCGCGTACGCGCGCGTAGTGAAACGCACGCGTCATATTAGGGTACAGTACATTCAACATTAACCCAAAGTTAATGCTCACTTAATACGATTTCGAAATGTCAATTGGTTAGGCTGATATGATCGATAATGTAATAACGCAAAATTTCGCGTAGTTGACGTCACGCATGACTGAGCGCGGTGAAAATCTTACCATGACTATTCCAGACCAAGCCAAATGTTCGTTGATAGCGATTGTGCGTAAACTCGTGGCATTTTTTGAGATATCGTGCGAACAAAAATGGAAGGAAAGGTAGAATAAAAAAAAAAAGAAGATCTCGTACAATAACAATAGGTGATCCGCTAACGTTAGCGGATCACCAATAAAATATTTAAATAAAGTTAAGATTGGTACATTTTTAAATAATATTTCTTCATCTGCTTTCTAAAAGTGTGGGTACTATGGCAATTTTTAAACTTAACATGAGTATCATTCCATAATTTCGGCCCGTATACAGAAATAAAAAATTGGCTTTTGGTTAGTCTTACAAAAGGAACGTAAAGTGAGTTTGAATTTTTTAAGCAATAACTGTGTATAGGTTTATAATCATGAAATAAAGCTAATATAGAGGTTGGGAGTTGGCCTTTTATGTATTGAAACATAAAACACGCAACTTGTAGTTTGTTTAGATCCATAATTTTTAATATATTTAGTTTTTTAAATAGAGATTCCGAAGGCGATGCAGATGAAGCTAAATCAATTATTCTGACAACACGTTTTTGTAGCTTAAGTAATCTATCCAGGTTCAAAGAATAGTCACAGGCCCATATTAAGTTACAATACTGCAAATAAGGGAGAATAAGAGTATTGTATAAAGTAATTAAAGTGTTGCGTGGGAAGAATAACTTGAGCCTGTTTATTATGCCTATTGATTTTGATATTTTGCTTGCAACGTAATTTTGGTGTTATTTCCAACTTAGAGTTTCTTCAATGAATACTCCCAGAAACGAAGTATTTGATTTACGTTCTATAGGATTTTCATTTAAAATAATGCTAAAGTTTGAAAAATTAACTTTTTTATGGTGTGAATGAAATAAAATATAGTTAGTCTTTTGAATATTAATTAGGAGCTTATTTGCATTGAACCAGGAACCAATTTTTTTTAACTCATTATTAAACGTATTGAATAAAACATTAAGGTCTTCATTAGAGTAAAAAAACGTAGTATCATCGGCGAAGGACACCAACTCGAGGGTGTCACTAATTCTACACAAGTCATTAACAATAAAAAAAAAAAGAAAAAGCAAACAAGGTGAACAAACAAGTAAAAAGTACATGTACATATAATAGATGTAATTGAGGAAACAT
The DNA here is from genome assembly GCF_011630105.1 of Anneissia japonica. NCBI lineage: Eukaryota > Metazoa > Echinodermata > Crinoidea > Comatulida > Comatulidae > Anneissia > Anneissia japonica. The sequence goes on along the minus strand of NW_022707166.1, from coordinate 66,349 downwards.
GTAAACGGTGGTACACATTGTCTAACTATACACTTAGATTATATTGTTAGTTATATTATATAGTTTGACCTAACACTATTAGGTCAAAGAAGATTTCATTGTACAGTTCAAGCTTTCAGGTCTTGCTGAAGCCGGGAAAGATCCTGCCGATTGCAAATAATTAATTTTTTCATGCTGTTGGTTAGTACAAAGATTTTTCCGTCTAAGGTCCAGGTAGATTTAATTGATTTAGCATGCCTGGTCTTTATATCTCGAAATAACTCCGAACGTTTCAAAGTAAGATTTTCATGTAAAAAGTATTTGGTGCCTTTAAATTGTTTCTTTGCATTGAAAACTTCTCTTCTCTTGTTGTAATTAGAGAATTTGATGATAATACGTCTAGGTTTGTTAGCTTCGGATCCCTTGTTAGGACCTAGTCTATGAGTTCTATCGATATCGGTGTTTTCAACGCTGACATTTAGCTTTTCTTTGAATACCTTCATCACTTCCATATCCGTGTTCTCGTTGACCGTTTCAGAAACTCCGTGGAGTATTAGACAATTTCGACGAGAATATTGTTCGGCTTCATCGATGTTGTTTTCTAAGTTCGTAATTCTTTCTTCTAGACTAGTTATCTTATCATTAGTCTTATTAATGTCAAAATGTAATGAGTCTCTAATGAGGTCAGACAGCTTACCGATCAGTTGTTCTTGTACAACACTTGATACAGCTGCGGAGATTTTCTTCATAAATAAGGAGTCAGGTGCTAAACATTTCCCTAGCTCAAAATCAATCATTTCTTTCACATCTGCAATATCAGTGATATTTTCTACTTGTTTTGAAGGCAGATTGCAAGGTTTACCAGAAGCAGATGCATACTCTTCAGAATCATGAGCACTTCCAGCTTTGGGAGCCGGCTTCGGTTTTTTGCTACCACCCATCGAGTTTGCAAGTATGGTATGCAGTAAAGCTAGCTGAATTAGATTCTGGAGACAGGTGTATGCCTAGCTGCAGTGTGTGAGGCTTGAACGGCAATTTGATTGGATTGTTACCTAACAATGCAATTCAAGGAGCGATGCTCAAACACGTCCGTTCATCACGACGACTAGTTGATTGTCGACTCCCTCGTTGTCGATGCCTCAATAGTGGGTTCGGCATTTGTCGTTTCCTTCGTTGTCGATTCCGTCTTGGTCGATTTCTTCGTGGTCGACTCCTTCGTCGTCGATTCATTCGTGGTCGATTCCTTCGTCGTCGATTCCTTCGTCGTCTATTCCTTCGTGGTCTGTTCAAACTTCGACGTAGAATCGGTAGTCATCGTATTCTTTCTTGGACAACCTCCTATCATTTCGGTGCTTCGAATCTTCCATTGGTTTAACGTCAGTCCTCTCAGACATCCGTTAACACACGGCGAGTCGTAGCTAGCGCCAATCGAGTACACGTTTCCCACTTTAAGTAGGGTGTCGTCGCCTAGCACGTTCGTTCGCGTTTCGAACGAATCGATCTGAATCAAGGCGTGCAAATGGAACCTGCTTATGCCGTAAACGCTCCATTCTTCTATCGCGGTGCGCTTCGGGCTGGTGATTCGAAGCGGCGTGGACCCCGTCCGGAATACAATTCCACGAATCCGTCTTTCAGATATGCGGATAAGGCGTCACCGCCTCTGCCGTCGTCGACGTGGAATATCCTGCCCTCGTCGTTATAGGCTTTCAATGGGTTGTGACATCCGTTTCGTTGGCTTGTCGAACGAAGTTGTAACCGGTGCGTTCGTCCAGAAAAACGGTCGAGGACCCTCCGTCGTCCGTTCTCGTAACGGACGGGGCCAGTCCCGGTGGTACGAAAAGGCGACCATTTATCTCCAGTGGGGAGATGCATTCTTCAATGATCTCGAAGTCTCCGATCGTTATCATGGAGAAGTAACCGTCGAAGTTGAGGTGAGTGTACATCCCTTCTAACCTCTTCCATTCGGACGGAACTGCATTTCGTTGCAGTGAACAGTGAAACATCCGTCCGGAACCCGCGTTTATGGACACGCTCACGTATCCCGACACGAGCCGTACGGAGACGTAGTCGTTTTCCCCCTCGGCGGTGAACACGTGTCCGTCGAGGTCATCCTGTTTGATGGAGAACGATATGTTTCGAAGGCGGCCGTCGGTGGGCATCCGAAATTTCATGTCGCGTATGCGGAAAGATCTGTCGAATCGGTCCACTGCTGGGGTCGTCGCGGTCGAAGGTCTTTCGGTCGATTTAGTTTCCGTAGTCGCGTTGCACTTTTCCAAATTTTCCGGCTTGACTTCAAAACCGTTGACGATCAGAGAACCCACCTTCCCTGCGGCGGTCACGTGGGCTTCGTCGTTGCTGCCCAGCATGTACACACCTTCGCAGAACTTCGTTCCGTTTCCCACCGGGAAGGCCTTTGCCAAAGTCGGAATCCCGTCCGTCGTAGATAAGATTTGGTTTTTTCGTATGTGGTATGCGTATCTCGTCCTGACTCCCGGAGACGGAGTCGGAGTTATCGAAATTCGATACGAGCAACCTCATCTCGTCGTTCGCGATTGAGACTCTTAAGCGGAATGCTTCACTTCCTACGTACCTGAATATTTTTCCGTCGTCCGTGTTCGTTCTCGTGTAGTAGAAGGTAAAGTCCATGGTGGGCCGACAGGTCGAAGTAAGGATGCTGAATGTGAAACAGGTGTCGTTTCGTATATCGGCTGCAGCGTTATCATTCGCTTCGATCCTCGTCGGGCATTCCAGAATGGCTGAGGAATCCAGCATCCATTCGTTCACGATAAAGGATTTGATCACTCCGTTTGCCGAACGGTCCGCTCGTCCGAAGAACTTTCCGTCGGTGTGATCGTCGACGTCCTCAGCCGGCATAACCGCGTGCGCGAAACAGGAAGATTCGGAATTCAATTACATCGAGCCATCCGCCAGACGAAAGGTGTATCTTTCCGTGACGTTCGGCGCTACCGTGGAAGTACACCTCACCCTCGCGAACGTTCCTCCTTCGGTTTTGGATGTCGCCAACAGCATCATCCTTCCGCCCCATATAGCCACGTTCAAGTCGAAGTTCGATCCTTCAGAACGTGGCCGTCGTTCGGGTCCGAGCGCGTGTACGAGAACGACACTTCCATGAATGGAAGCTGCGTCGCTTCATCTTGCGGAACAACGAAGTAAGAACACGCGCACGATCCGATTCTGATCTTTCTACTATCAGGCGATGCCGGCGTGGTCGATGGATCGGATTTCGCGACAACCACCAATCTCGAGTCTGGGGCGTTGCAAGGTGCCAGACCGGTGGGTTGTACCGGTCGTCCGCTCACCTCGAGCTCCGAAATGCATCCGCCGGTGCTGCCGAGACCTTCGTCTAATCCCACGGAGTAAGCTGTCGCTCAGATTGAGGTCGGTGTACCGACCTGCCAGTTTCTTCCATTCTTCCTGTCCGCGACCGACGGAAAAGTGCATGAAGCATTCGGTGAATCCTATCCGGACTCGGTTCCATTCGTTCATTGGCAAAGGAATTTTGCTGTCGTAGAAATCCGCTCCGGAACCCGTGTTCACGTAGATGCCAGCGCAGTCGTCGAAGAGCAATATCGAGAAGGAGTCGGTGTATCCCTTCCCTGTGAACACCTGCCTGTCCGAGATTTTTCGGGCTTGATCGAGAAAGAGAGACTGTCTATGCGATCGTACGATGGCATTGCGTGCATCCCGATGTCGTCGGTCAGACGATAGGAGATCCGGAGTGTTGTCTCCGTCTCCGGTTGGCGATCGTCGACGGCGACGACAGCGGGTGGCCGCTTGGCAAAAAAAAGTCCTGTCGGTGCGATCGATCGACCGGTGTTAACCACCAAAGGAGTAATGCATCCTTCGAGCCCCCGAGTCGTTCCGTTCAATTTGGCTCCGATGTGGAGTTTGCCATTCAGGTTCAGATGCGTGAACGTGCCTTCCAGCATTTTCTTCTCGCTCGTTTCCTCTCCTATCGCGATCTGCATCTAGCTTTCTTCGAACAGCAATCGAACCTCGTTCCACCTACCGGTGAGCACACGGTTTGCGCTGTTGAGAAACATCAGTCCGGAACCCGCGTCCACGGCGACTCTCGCGTATCCGTCGATGAGGAAAATCGAGACGCGGTCGGTGTTGGTCCTGCTTGTGGCCGTAAACACGTGCCGTTGAACGCTTCGCGTCTGTTCGTCCGGTTTGAGCGAAAAAGTCATGCTCTCTATTCGACCCTCCACGGCCATCGGAGAAGTGGAATCGTCGAGGCGGTAAGCGACTCGACAAAAAGCCATTCCTGCGGGTTCCACCTCTCGTCGACCGCCGTTGTGCTCGAAGGATGAGATGCATCCTTCGATGCTCGTAATCCGTTCATGGTTCTAGTGACGAAGTCGCTGCCAAGATTTAGATGGGTGTAGGCACCGTCCAGCTTCGTTGTCTCCCTCTGGCCGCCGTTCGTCGTGATGGACACAGAGGCGTTCGCGATCTCTATATTCAGTCGTTTCCAACTTTGGACGTGCAGACGATTTGGACTGTAGTACTGCACTGTTCCGGAACCGCTGTTCAGGTCTACACTCGCGTAGCCGCCCCAAAGCGAGATCGTGATGTGGTCGACGTCTCTGAAAGCGGTGACCACGTGTTCGGTCGTGTTTTTCGGTTTGATCGAGAACGACAGATCTCGTACGTTGGTCATGGGCATCAGAGACGTGTGCGTGGCGCCGCTTTCCAGTCGAAACGACTTGGACGGAATCCGTTGCTGCACGTAGGTTTCGGGCTTCTCTTTCGTTTCGTTGGACAAAGAAACGAGTTGGTCTTGGACACGAGAGGAACACGACTGCAGATCTCCGCGTCAGATTTCCATATCGTTTAAAGTCATTCGCGCGACGCACGCTTCCACGGACGGCGAACCTTCTGTGCTGCCGACGTGCAGCCACGTGTCGACGTCCAGACTACTGTAATTGACGTTGACCTTTCTCCACGGCTCCGTTCGATCGTTGACATTCAATCGAGCAGAATTCCCTCTCCTGAGAACTTCAAAACGGTGCCGGTGGCGACTGATCTCGAACTCTCGACCTCTCGACGACCAACGGTCCGGATCCATTTCGAAAGTTGCTCTAACTCTTCCGTCGTCGGCTATCCTCATGAATGCGTGATCGCAAAGTTCGTCTTTCAGGAAGAAAATCTGACCGCCGTCGTGTCCTTTCCTCAACTTCATGTAAAACTAGATCCGCAGGCTGTGGCGGACGTCCATGCTTTTGTGAGTCAGAGGGTGGCAGTTCCACGTCGACCGAATTTACGGTTATCCCTCGCATGCAGCCGACGAACGAGTTCATGCTCGTGGAGTGTCTGAAACCTACGGAAATCGCACCCGAGAACATCGAGTCTCGATCGATCGGAAATCCTGTGCACGTCCAGCCGTGCGAAGCCGCCGATCTTTCGAATGTCCACGTCATACCAGACACCCGTCAGCGTTTTCGCGTTTCTCAGGACAGCTAACTTTTGCAAAACGAGCAACGTCACCACAATCTTCAAATTAATCACGAACACGTGCACGTAACTCTGTCGCCAGTTCGCGTTCAGAACGTGGCTGGTTCTGGTTTCGTCTAGTTTTAACGCCAAGGAGATTTTTAGATCTCGGGAGGTGTAAAACGGTTTTCACGTTGAAATTGAATTTGCTATCTTTACCGAATCTGTACGGGACTGAAAACTGACAGATTGGCAGGGTTTCGTCGAAGAAGGCATCATCGCGATTCCGTTGACTGTAGGGTCTCTCAATCGACCGACGAACGACGGAGCGTTCAATGCTCTAAGCCACAGGGTACCGTTCGGCGCGACGAATCCCCCTCTCGGAATATCCGGCTGACAGACCCCACGGTTCCGTTCACGTCGACGTGCAACGCCGAACCGTTCCATCGGACGTCGACGTCATGCCAGATTCGGAGCTGCAGTTCCTCTTCGCTCATCGCCGCCACAAACCCGCCGTCGAAATTTAGCAGAGCTACGACTCGAACGTGACGTACGCTCACGTCCACGACGTACGCTCACGTCCGCGTAATAACGATCGAGTCTTTCGGCTCGCACCACGTTCCCCGTGTTCCAGCTTTACGATTTCAATCCCAACGAGATCTTCGCAGAACCTCCCGAAGAACAGGTATTTCGACCGTATCGCGCGAGGTGTTGCAAAAAACGTGACAGGTAGGTATCGACGAGGACCGAGGCGCATCGCACGGTTGCATAGAAGGAATGTTTACCGGAAACTGCGAAGGTCTCTCTGCCGTTGTCGGAGCATCGCCCGACTGACCTCAGACCGGGGACGTTGGAGTTGACGGATATTCCTGTGAGACACCTGTCGAACGAGCCCAGCGTAAAATTCCCTCCCCGACGACATCGTCCAACCGCACCTGAATCCATCGACCCAGCCTGCTGATCCTGACGCTGGGCCATCGTCCCGGTTCGAGTTTCCCCAGACTCCTCGCCGACCACTCTTCGTCTCCCACGCGAAATTGCGCGACAACGTAGAGGTTCTCCACGTCGACGTGCACGAAATATCTTGATCCAAAGCTGCGCAGTACGGTGCAGTCATCTCCGTTCCGCAACTTCAGGTCGAACGCAAAGTTCGTCTTGTGTCTGAACTCGGGTATGCCGGACCGTATGCTCGGATCCGTGAATGTCTCGCGAGAAGAAATGTCGAAACGATACGACTTGGGATTGGAATTGCACGTGACGTCCGGACATTGCGATCCTTTGACGAAGGCGGTCGTCGTCAGAACGAATGCATACGCTATCCAACGTATCATTGTTTACCGTCGACGTAAGCGTCGCCATATGCTAATATCTTTCGGAAGACGAAACGACGTTACCTATCCACTTCGCAATCATCAAGCCGTTAACGATGGCATAGAAAATAAACGCATACAAAATAAACGCATACAATATTTTTATGTTTTCACAATAACTTTATGGATTCGTTTAAATCTAAGTAAAGAAATGAATGAACGATAGTTGGGATCTAAATATCATATGTATTGGGCTCTAGAAGACGGTTTAAAATAGAGGTCGAGTTGTCGGTCAAGTCGTCGGCAACATTGGCATTCGCTCAGCTCCGGTTTCAGTCTGGCCGGAGATACGTCCTTCCCCGAACGAAGCCGCGTTCCGATAGGCGGTGCCGGTTCCACGGTACCGTCGTCGATGCTCAACAAGAACCCGAGCCGGGCCTGATCCGGCTGACAAACGTACAAATCGAATCGAACAGTGTTCGCGTCGTAGCGGTATTCGACGCTTGTGTTGCTCCTATCGTCTCCGTCTATGTACCAATTGGGGCCGAAGTAAAGATGCTGCATGTGCGGTTGGCTCGTCTTCTTCTCGTCTACGAGATGCTTGGTGCTGCACGTTTTTATCACGCGAACGGCTTTGTAAATTCGAAGACGGCGGAGAATATATAAGCAAACGTTAGCATAGCGTACAGACGTTGACGTTTCTCGTCCGAATTGACGGTGACGAATTTACAAATTCTCAGGGGATCGAAAAACAGTATCGACGTGTCGGTGAATTCCGGTGGCGTCGGAAGGTCGATTATGAAGTCGGCCAATGCTCTCCGAAACGGATAGCAGACATAACCGAACGTTATAAACTGCATGTGCAGCACGTTCTCATAATACGGCGACGTCTTCAAATTATGAAGACGTCCGTTGGTGGGACCGTATCTATCGAGGACAGGAGCGGCGAAGTTTCCAAAAAGCAACGGTTCGCATACGGCTAGAAATCTCAACCATGGGTCGCCGGGTATTCTGAAAGATTCGTAGGAATGTACAAGTAATTAAGCAAACTCGTTGATTTTCTTCACGTCGAAGAATTCCAATCGTTCGCTTAATGCAGCCCAAGAGGCGGATTCCAATTTGGTCGTTACCAGGTCATCGTGTTCAAATCTGTAAACTCCAAGTCGATTGCGCGATTGTTGACCAATTTCAAAGCAACTTCTTCCAACTTTCTTTAAAGAACGGAAGAACGGCGTCCAGATTCAGTTCGATTATGCGTCCTCGGGGCAGACCTAGATCTTCTTGCTGCGAAAGAATGCCGACGTTTTTCGTCAGTTCATCCAAACTGCTACTTGAAACGTACGATGTTTTTTGGTTATTCAGCAGGACACGGAATTCAACACGTTTTTCCATCACTATCTCATAGAAGCCTGGTTTCCTGTCGACGTAAAGTTCAGAATTTCTTACGATTCATACGATTCTTACGACTGTTACGAGAAGTTGGACAAAAACAGCCGCGTCTTGATCGTGCTGGGCCGCAGACAAAATAAGCCGGTTACGATTCTTACGATAAGTTGAATTTTTCAATCTCGAACGGCAAAGCCTCTTCTAACGTCGTCACATGCATGTTACGTCAAGTTGAATTTTTCTTTGCGACTGCGATATGTGAACATTTCTCACTTCCTGTCTTGTATCCTCATTAAAATTACCTGGCGAGATTCGAGGACAATTTTCACCGTTGGATTTAAACAATAGTCTAGTCCTGTAGTACAGAATAAGGGCCAACAAATCTCGATTTGCTAACTTTCTCGTTAGCAATTTTAGTGTTTCGTTCTCAAAATATCAATTTGGCCTATATTGTACTTTGTTTATTTCATTTCACCTTATTATATTATGTTTTGAACTGACAGATCTTATCTCCAGATATACAGTTATACAGAAAATATGATTTAAATGTTAAAATTCGGGTTGTATAATATAAACATGAATTAAAATTAAGAATGAAATACACTTGAAAAAATTGTTTATTGAAATTAACAGAAAATATTCCAACTGGCGATAGGCCTATATATTTTATTTATTTATTTAGGCCCTATATTATAATGTTTTATACATAATTTTTATATTATAGGCCTATA
>NW_022707166.1:35125-57309 GCF_011630105.1 Anneissia japonica | reverse complement strand
CAACGTATGCCAGTTCATTCAACAAAAAGTCGCTAAATCGCGGTTTCCTGTCAAATAGTGGAAAATCGACGTATCACATGAAAATTCAATACGTCGGTTTCCTGTCCAAAACTGTTTTGCGACGATTTTAGTTTACGTTACGTCGATTTCACAACGCACCAGTCGTAATCGGTTTCCTGTCAAATCGCATTTTCTTACGATAAAACGACGTAATTGTAAGTAAATCTGCCTTCTTACGTCGACAGGAAACCAGGCTTAAAATAAGTGATCTTTTCATTTACGTCCATGCTTATACGTTCGATGACGTACGACGTACGTCATCGGGTCTTATACGATAATGGAGATCTTCCTCTGCTTCATATTCTTTTTCTTCTTCTCGTTATCGTGGTGGTGGTGGTCGTCGTCGTCGTCGTCGGAGACGTTGATTATGGAAAATTTTACCATAACGAGAGTAGCACGCAGTTGCAGACGAACGTTGCTGCAAAATTCCACACACGAATTTTTACATTGGTCAACGTCCACATGTAATCCAAAGGAAAACCGATTCGCATAACCGCGACCAAAATCCCAACGCGATACAGATCGGGGAATTTCAACGTCTGAGCAAACGTCGTGAAGCACAAAACGTCCACGATCCTGTTTATCGGTCTCACGACCGCGCTGGATGTTCCCAATGCGCTCAGAAGCAGCAAAAGGTAATTGTCCAACAGGCACGAGAACGTCGTCTCCATCGTTCTTTCGTCCACCAAGCGATCGTCTGCCACCGTCGTCCGCAAAGCTCCGGCCATCGCAGACATGATTACGACGCCGACTGTCGTCATTAAACTGATGGCGCTGTCGACCATGGCGTGTCTTGTGTCAATCGTGAACATGTCGGAGTATCGATTTCCGAAATACATTTCCAAAATTCGTAAAAACAGCATAATGCCAAATCCGTTGAAGGCGAACGATAGCGTCGCGCAGTAGACTGGAAGAATTACGTCCAAGTTATTCATCTCTCCGTGTGTCTTTCTGTCTTTTTCTCTCTTTTACTACACGGAAGTTTCTACTAATGCGTTACGGCTTAAGGAAGTAGCGCGCCCTCAATTTTCTTTCGCTATCCTTTAATAGCAGACGACGCTGACTCAGAGAGACCTCAGAAGTTCGAAGTCAGAAGTACACTGAGTTGAAAGTGTTAAAAACATGCACTGCATTGAAATACTTTTATATAATTGAATTGGACAGTGAAAAACAAATAAACCATTTAGAATACGACTTTTTATTAGTTTTATTTTTGAAGAAAATTCGTCATAAATATTGAACAGCGCCATCAATTCAAACTGGATGTAAACAAAAAAATTGTCGGCAAAATCATCGTAAGTTTTCACTGTTTATCTTTACATTAATAATACTACAGAAATTTCATCAATGCATTCTTTATTATGAATTATCCATTGTAAATTTTAACTAGGTTTTACCAATAGTTGATGGTTAGATTTTTAATAATGTTTAGATTTACATACACCTCCGAATGGTGAAACTGTGAATCATTATAGGCCTAGGCCTAGCTCAGATCAACAGTTAGGCGCGCTTCTATATGGCCTAGGGCCATTTTTTAAAATCATATAGTGGTGTAGACTAGTCTTTTAAGAACATTTTGCTGGAAAAATATATTGGATACGACGCCCCGTTATAGAGTTATGCTTTTTTAAATAACATGATGTCAAAAAATCAGCCCAAAAGCTTATCTTATTTCTGTTGGTTACGCACCGCTGATTCGCAATGTTTGTCATCACTTCATGATGTCTACCGATTCGTGAAAAAGGCCTATAATAATAAGTGAATACTTTATTAAAGCGAATGGTAATATACAGACATATAAGGTGCTTGGGATTTCATTTCATCACTTGTCACAAGTTGGTCAATGGTAAGGATTAGATGAAGTACGCGTAAAATTAAATTTCATAATTCCATGATATAATATTAAACAAAATGTTACATTGTCGTCTTATGCTAATGACATTTTTAATTAAAGCATAATGTTTGGAATTTTTTTTGTTTTTACTATATTTTCTTTTATTCTAATTGAATTTGATAAACCTACTTTCATTAATATATTTAACTAAGAAATTACACAGCTTGAATAACTGTTTGTGTACCTGTACAGTAGTGTGCTGAATTTTAGATGTGCAGCTGAAAGTCACCGTAACAGACAACATTATTTAAACTTGCACAAAACACCTCATTTAAACTTTAATATCACAGAACAAAAATTTCAAAATACATCATCTACTTCATGTGATGGAATTTGGTGCTATTATATAATCGTTTGTTTTATTTACATGCTAATTCACTTAACGTATTTATATTATATTTTACAGTAATTGCAAGCCTTGAAACTTGTTTAACAACATTTAAATCTATCCTGAACAACTTTGTTTCCTGACTTCATCTGAACTGGATCAAAAAGTACTAAGAAGTTTCAAAAACTCAAGATTGTCGAAATCGGTAAGTAAATAGATTCTAAAAACCAAATGTTCGGGCAAGACATTTTTATACCTTGTTTATCGAACCCGCATACTGCAAATATTGATAGTTTTTAAATAAAAATAAAATTTTATTTTTGAGCAATTAGCACAACCACCGCCACACAAAAAATTAGTTTTTAAAAATTTTAATTATGCCCTCCACTGCCTTGAAATCTCCAAAGATATACATTAAGCATTTAACCATCATACTTTACATTCACCAATAAAATTGTATATTTATTTTCTCCTCCGTCTGGATGTTTTAGGCAAACTGTTTGCTGAATAAACAAACTAAATTTTATCTTTATTTTTATTCCGCCTTCCTCCGATAATCTTTAGAAGAATAAGTACGCGAAACAAGGTATGAAGAAAGTCTCGTCTGAGCTACTGATGAAATAATATCCATGTAACATAACAATGTTTAGGATTACTGTGTGGATCGAAGCACTACATTGTTACTTTATTATTTGTAAAACCCAGTCTGTTTAGCTTCTATAAATATATTTTGAACTATAGGATGATACTCTTATTAATAGTACTCAACACATCCTTAATACAATCATATTTAAGACAACCAAAGCGTTTAATACAGTAAAACCAGCTAAACTTTCATGTGCAAAAAAATTTCACAAGTACCATACAAAATTTATTAATATCGTACGTTAATGAGGATTGTAATTATCCTGCAATTATTAGCTGTGTCTGGCCAGCTAAACCCTAGCAGATAGGCAGGCTTATGCCTGGGCCTAGCTAGCATTAGAATGAGGCTTTAGGCTTTTCTGGCCTAGAACTCATGATACGATATTGTCATCATAGATGATCTATAGTATGGTGTTCATCTCATGAATAAATTCATGCGTTAAGGCACATTATTAGAATAATACTCCTTTAAAATTTTTTTTATGAGAGTGGGTTTTTTTTTTTTTATTCCCGCATCAATATTTCCAAATAGTTAGTGTGCGCAGGAGTGATAATCTAACAAGTTTTTTCATATGTGCCATTATCAATTCGCGAAAGTTTCATGTCACAAAAGTTTCTTGTTTTACATTAGTTGTAATGCTGTAATTTAACCTCTTTACAATTTTTTGTGCACCAAGCCTCTTAGTTATTACAGCCAGGCCTTGCTGAAGACTGAGTGTTTAATTCTAGGCAAATAATTGTGTTGCATTTATCTGTGATGCAATTGTGGAAGTGCTTCGCAATTAGCGTAAAAAATGTCACATTTTAAAAAATACTTTATTGTAATTAAAATTAGATCTTATTCACATTCACTTCACCATTCTAATGCATAAAAAATGTAATAGTTTGTCACAATTCTGCTGTGATGATTGTGCGTAATCCCAAAGTTGTTAGGAGACATGTCACTTATCAATAGTTCAGACCTATAGTAAATTTGCACAAAAACCAAAGTCAATGAAAACACTAATTTTCATAATTTTATTTGTGTTGCATGTCTTTTTTTTTTATTTGATAAATCTAAGTGAGTAAATCTTAAAAGCTATTATTTTATTCAAACCAGAGTTAGAATCCAATTTAAAAATGTGTTGCCTCCATATTTGTTCTTTCTGGACCATGTCAGCTAAACCATACAGACTCCCATATGGGCAAAATAATGGGCTTCACATATGGGACACCTATATACCACCCATGTTTGTCCCACATGGGGCTATGGTGGAGAATACGAGGGGCCCTATATCTGCAAACCCATATTACATCCATATGGGCCAGAAAATAATGGGCTCCATATACAACCCATGTGCAATTGCATATGAGTACCATGTGATAATCCCATATGCCACCCATGTACAAATGCATAAGTGTACCATGTTGGCCCCATATGGGTTCTCTGAAAGATGTGGGCCCCACATGGGGCTTGGGTGCAGAATCTGGAGGGTGCCTTAAGGGCTAGTCCATATCATACCAATGGGTTGGGAAATATAGGTTCCATATGGGCCCCAAATGGGTTATACCTGGGCTATGGGTTAAACCACATGGGCCATACATGGGGCTTGGGTGCAGAATCTGGAGGTTTCTTCAAGGAGAGCCCATATGGTACCCATATGGGTCTGGAAATATAGGTCCCATATGGGAAACCCATATGCCACCCATGTAAAAATGCATGTGGGTTCCAAATGGGCCCCAAATGGGTTATATCTGGGCTATGGGCTAAATCAGATGGGCCCCACATGGATCTTGGGTGCAGAATCCGAAGGTTTCCTCAATGATAGCACTTATGGTACCCATTGGCTAACGTACCCAGCTCAAGCAAGCATGATGGCTACCAGGCTGTGTGTTTTTACTTATATTTTATTAGTGTACATTGCTGTATTTATCTTCAAATGTTCCATTATTTCAATTTTGGATGTTAGCACAATACATAAAGGAACAAGAGAGCCTAATTTGTGTGCTCAAAAGGTGAATTATGTACCGGAGTTTCTAAGCCAAGTGAGTGACAGTGTTAGCACTACCACAGCAACGTTCTGGCGGGCTGGAAGTAGCTTTCTCCCTGTATCATCTGCCAGCTGTTGTGGGCCTACAAGTAGGCCTAGCTACTTTGGTCTAGAGCCTGGACTTGTAGTTTGGTTTGATAGATCAAACTCTCTTAGTTTTGGTGGGAGATATGTAATGCCCAGGAGAAACAAATACTGTAGCCCTCGCTTATATTATTCTAATCATGTGGCTACATTTTGTATTTTGTTATTAAGCGGTGACATTGAGTCAAATCCTGGACCACCTGGCGTTTTGCATATATATTACCAAAACGTTTGCAGTTTGAAAAATAAACTAGATGTGTACAGCTCAGAACTGGCTTCGCATTTAATTCAGAAAAACCTGGACATCATAGCACTGACGGAGACCTGGTTGAATAGTTTTGTTTTTGATGCTGAACTCTCAGTTGAGAACTATACACTTTTTCGGCGTGATAGAGACCTTGACAAACGTGGCGGTGGCATTCTCTTGCTGGTCAATAACAAACTCAAATGTCATCGAGTTGACCGGTTGGAATTGGAGTCATCTGAATTTATGTGGATTGAGGTTAAACTCGCGCGTCGAAGAAGCCTACTAATTGGTTTGTTCTACTGTCCGCCAAATGTGTCCATTGAAGTTCTTCGTCGTTTCACCGCCTCCACTGAATCTGCGATGATGCTCTATAAAAACAGTGAAATTCTTATTTTAGGTGATTTCAACCTACCAGAAATCCAATGGGGAAATCATCCTTCTGCGCCTTCTAATTCAATGGGTGAACACTTAATTGACGTTCTTCTGGACAGTTGTGGACTTTTTCAGTGTAACAAATTTCCAACACGTTTAGATAAAATTTTAGATTTGGTTATTAGCAGTAGAGATTTAACTACTAATGTTAATGTTGGAGACGATATATTTAAGTCTGATCACTTGTCAATAAAAATTGATTATCGTATTGAAGTGCAGTGTAATAACAATTTTAATAATTTTAATGATAGAATATTTTACAATTTTAAAAATTTGAACATAGATGATTTGTGCAATACATTAAATTATGTACCTTGGAATTTGATAAATTTTGATGGAAATATTAATGATGCTGTTGATCTTTTTTTATGATTTTTTAACTGCTGCTATTAAGGACGTAGTTCCTAAAGTTAGAAAGAGAAGGAAATTACCGCCATGGTTCGACAAAGAGCTACGTAATGTATTATATGAAAAGGAAAGGTGTTATAGAGTTATGAAGAAAAATAGTAATCGTCTGACAAAGTAATTTTAGTTTCGCTCGACGTTCATTTAAGAGTTTATGTAGAAGAAAATATAATAGTTACCTTAAATCACTGGCAGAACAAATTGGTTCAAATAAAAAGAGATTTTGGAGTTGGTTAAAATGTAAACATAAGTCAAGTGAATTTCCTTCAGTTATGTCGCAGGGTAATGTTTCTGTTGTATGTTTTAGTTGAACCTGTTAGTGGCGGTTTTCATCGCTGTTGGTTTTATACTGAATAAAATTAAAAAAAAAAAAATATTGGTCAGAAAATGTAGGTCTCATATGGGAAACCTATGCCACCCATATACAAATTAATGTGGGTTCCATGTGGGCCCCAAATGGGTTATATGTGGGCTAAATCATATTATGGGTCCAACATGGAACTTGGGTGCAGAATCCAGAGGTTTCCTCAAGGATTGCACATATGGTTCCCATATAGATCTGCATATGGGCACCATATGGGTCCCTTATGGGCTTGTTACCTGGGGTGTATTGGATTTTTAACTATTCAATATAAAAACATAAAAATTAGTAAATTCTTTTTCTTTTTGTCAAGAGTCACTGAGCCTCGGAATAGTTCGTTAGATAGACCGCGCATTATAAATGCTGTTTTACATAATTTATTTATTAAGGTTACATCATTATTTATAATTCTTATTGTATGTATCTTTTGGTAATTTATCAATTTAAATATCAAAGTTTCATGGATAACCTTAAAAATAAATCTAGCAATGTTGAATTAAACAGGTGATATTTACTTCTGGTAAACATTTTTTGGTAAACTGTTTATTTCAGATTGGCAACATCCAAAATCGACTATTCATTTCATACCAGAAACGCCCAACTATGTTCAACCTAGCATCACGCATAAGTATGTTAAACGCATTTGAACTAAACCCGTATCAATTAAAATGAATAAAATATTAAATATTGTATGCATGATTAAATATATTTTTTTTAAATGTTAAAACCATTAAATATTTCTGAAATTATTGAAAGAAAAGAAAGTTATGATGGACATTTATAATAATGTTCGGCATTATTTTGAAGAATAAAATTGGATGTAAATTTAAGTAGCCTAAGGCTAAGTTATAAATAGTATAATAAAAGTTAAGTTTAGGCCTAAGCCTATATGAATAAAGAAATAATGTATGTCCGAAAATATTACGCAATTAACGTTAGAAACAGGTGAAACGAATATATCAATACCTACAGATGACAATTCGTCGGACCTCTTTTAGTTAGGTCAACAAAAGAACCTCTCTACACTCTAGGCCAGCAGGCTGATGCTCAGCTAGTTCTGTAGTACTAGAGGGTCTAGGCCTCGTTATGTCCTTACTAAATACCGCCTTGTTCCTATTAACTACACTAATACTAGGTTATGACTGTTTTACCAGGGAGATACAATGGTATAGTAAACCACATTAACTGAATCAATATTTAAAATAAAACTCTTACCCTTGATACTGCTGAAATATTATTATTCAAACCGCCTATCATCAAGAGCTGTAACTGTACCAATTAATTGATAACTATTCAAACACCAGCATTCTTGGTCTTGAAGTGACCTAGCACAATTCGATTTAAGTAATTCGAGCAGAGTAGCCTTGGACCATGGCTGAAGATTGTGCACCAATGCATGCACAGCATGTGTTGTTGAAGTGCTTGACATTGAATTAATTTTTTAAGAAAATGATTAAGTAAGGTATTTGTGCTTATAATTGAGTGACTCAATGATGCCCCAATTTATTATAGTCCTTTACTTTACACTACAGGTATTTCCTATTTTTCTCCCTTAGCCTAATAGGCTAAAAAATTACGGTAAAGTAGTTAAAAGTCACCTAAAATCACCTTTGCAAATTAGCGCCCCTCAACTGATCATCAAACCCTCTAGCCCCTTATCAGTACCCCCATTTCAAGACTTGTAGATACGCCACTGGGTACAGAAATAACACATGGCTAACCCATTTTTTTTCCTCTTGTGGGCCCCAATTGTGTTAAACTATCTGGGCCTGCCCATATTTAAAAAATATTGCCCATATATTATAACCGCTTACTTTGCCCACATGGGCTGACCCATGAATAGCCCAAATTGGTTCATCCATATTTTCTCTTATGGGCACCAATAGGATTACCTATATATGGGCATGCCCATATTTTAAAAATATATTTCCCACATGCATTTGCCCATATTTATCCCATATATAATTTTCCATAATCTGCACACAAAGGCTTACCCGCAAAGAGCCCTTAAGAATGTTCCCATTGATTGCCCTCAAGGGCCCCAAGCATGCTAAACGATTTGGGCCTGCCCACATTTTGAAAATATGTACCCCTAATGTTTTGGCCCTTATAGTGCCAATATGTGATTGTCCATCCTTCATTCACATGGACTGTCCCAGCAATAGCCCTTATGGATCTGCCCATTTTTGTATTTTGTGGGCCCCAAATGCGCTTACCTATATGGGCATGAACGCACTTTTTATATATCGTTCCCAAATGTGTTTGCCAACATAGTACCCGTTAGTGACTGTCCATACATTTCCCACATGGGCTGACCCATAAACTTTCCAAACGTGTATGCCCATATTTTCCCCTTGTGGGCCCCAAACACACAAATTTACTAGGGACTGCCCTTTTCTTTCCCTCATGGGTGCCAAATGCCATGACCCACATGTTACCCATATTGTTTCTCGATCTATCACCCTTACGGGACCCATTCCGTATGGTGTAGCCCATACAGGCCCCATAATGGTTGTGTGTGGTATGGGCCTGCCCACATGGCCCAAATATTCCCCTTTGCTACCTGGGGTGTGTTTACAGTCACAATTAGGAAGATTTTCAAAATTGAGTATTTAGAAATTGGTTTAAAAAATCTACGCTGGTTCCCGGCGTTTGAGGCTGTTCCAGTAAACTGTGGTAATCTGGTTGTATATATAGGACTGGTGACTGTCCTTGTAGAATGCAATATGCGAGGGTTATATAATCCTAATCTGGCGTATATATATATATATATAATCCTAATCTGGCGTATATATATATTTATATATATATATATATATATAATCCTAATCTGGCGTATATATATATATAATCCTCATCTAAACTGTTTAATGCGTCGTTTGTTTGTTTGTTTGTTTGTTTGTTTGTTTATATATATAAATATATAAATAGTATTCCACTATTTGCATTCACACCTGGGCTGTGTATATATATTGCCTTGGTTTGGCTCTGTAATCATTAGTGGTCGTGGGACTAGTTTGGGCCCTACCTAAGCTGGTCGTACGTTTCGTTTTGGGTCTATACCCTAGCTGCACTTATGAGGCCTGGAAGGCTGAAACGGATCCGTCTGCAGATATTGGGATTCCTTCCAGTGGATGCTTAGTTTATTTTGTCATTCTGATCGGATTTTCTCTACTGTTCCGTTTTAATTTTAAATAGTTTTGCATTATGTGGCCGTTTGCTGTTTTATGGGTTTTTCCCATTTGCCTTTTAAAATTTATATATTATTAAAGAATCTCTATTGAGATCCAGCGGGCCGCCATTGATGCACGGTAGAGATTGCGTCTTTAGATCTCCGATCTTGTTCACAAATTCACGGACTAGTGCTGTATCGTAAGAATTTCGTAGGACGCGTTAAGAGTGACAAAATATTCTCTGTATCTACTGGAACCGAGCCACATAGCTTGTATTCCACTATTTGCATTCACACCTGGGCTGTGTATATATATTGCCTTGGTTGTAGTAGTAGTAGTTCTACTGTATATATGAAACACATTTTTCGTAAAAATGAATAAAAATAATAAATTTGTGTCGTAGAAGGGCGTATGCTTGGCGATTTTGTAGAGGCGCTATATTTGTTTTAGTCTGAGAGTTAACTTGATAGTTTGCATTAGACATGTGAATTCTCTCTTTGCTTTGCTTACAAGCATATACCAACGTGTACATTGATCTCAGATCACTGAAAATAAACGATCTTGACAGTAGTACCTAAGGTGCTCAGCATCACTGATTGGATGCGATCATTTACAATCTTTATGTCAATCTATATCGAAAAATTACCGCATGAACTTAAATTATAGTAACAGTATTTTGGAAAATTATGCTCTGGGTAACATAGATTGACAGGTATACGATAAGAGTTTCCGAAGGGCGAACCAGGGTAACCAATTAAAATTGGAGGTACTACACCCCGAATTGATGGTGAAACTAGGTTCCACTGGAAATTTTAGGGCTCAAGGGCAACAGTTTTTTCCTTCTCAACAGCGACTGCTCTGTGCAATCTGCCTTTCCGCACACCCTCGTACTCCCTACAACAGAAAGTGCCCTCCAGTTGCAGGAAACCTCAGTCAATTCAACAGGACGACGACCCGACACACGGAACGACACACGGAACGACTCACTACTCGCATCGGCGCTTCCAACACCAGTAAGAGTAAGTGAACTCAAGCGTGTTTTATTTGGTTTTCCGCCATTACTTTTCGACGATTTAATCCAGGGTTGAGGACGCCTTTAGTATCATCCCTAACCATCAAAACGACTACACGGTGTCTTCACGAATAGGTATTTTGGACAAAAAGAGTTGAACTATAGAGGGCGCTACATTACGTAATTCTTCTGAGTCAGCGAAATCAATGAAGTGGAACGATGTATTGATCGCTACGCTAGCGAGTTTATCGGTACAGGAATTCGCGTAGTATATCAGATATTACGGAAAATATAAGCTATCTTTCATGAATTCAAACTAATTACAAGTTACTTATATGTGTATTAAACCACACATTTCAATTATTACGTTTAAAAAAAAAAAGATTACTTGTATTTTTAGTTGTATTTCTGAGGCCTATTATACAGAGATGAAGTGAACAAACAGCGCCACCACACAAAGCCAAGGTACTTTAGTACAGTACTTTAAATCGTCTGTCAACACATGTTATCCATCATTTAGAAATCTGGTTTTTTGTATACTTTCTTATTAGATGTTTTTTTTTATTCTGCTTCAAAAGCAAAAAAATTTGTACGGTTGAATTTTGAGAAATTGCTTTTCAAACTTGGTGAATTTTCTACCTTTTTATACAACCTAGGCCTAGCTTCAGGCCTAGGATAGCGTTTTTTGTTATCCAACATAGGCTTAGAGAGCGTTTGTGCGGGTGCGTGTGTGCTACAACAAATCCTATACAAAGGATCTGTAATACTACTAACACTGTGGTGGTTCATTCTCTTTTGGTGTGGGGGTTCTGTTGTAGAGTTAAAAAAGTACAATTATTTAAATTTCTTTAGTTTAAAATAATAAAAACTGGAATTCTATAATCTTTACAAATTTAAATAATAATAATATTAATTAACTTTGGTATTTACTTTATTCAATACAAATCATTAATAATGATATCTTGATTTACACATTGATGGATAAATTACAACATATAAAAACATAAAACCTGATAAACTACACAGGAGTCATATTTTTTGTCATGAATTTAATTTTAAACAAATTATAAATATAGAATGATACAAGGCTTTAAAAAAAAACTACCGGTATATTATTTGTGAGATGCCACGATTGATTCACAGGGGTTTTTTCATTATTTTTTTCCTATTTTCCTAATTCCTATTTCTTTTTAAGCAAACTATGATTCTTCAAAGAGTATGCACAATGAATTAACAATCACTTGAAATTAAATGAAAAATATAACATACAGATAATACAAAAGAGGTGTTGCATTAGCATACCAACAGACAACTTGAGTGTTACCCAGCTACAGTAGTCAATTCTGGTTGTTTGAAATCATCAAAATGTCAGGCAATCCTGTAGCAAATAATAATTAACTCCACACAATTTAAATTTGCAACACCAAAGAGCAAAAATAAATTACGTCCACATTAATTATATAGTATGCTGTTGCTGTGTCTATTTGATGACATATGGGTTTGAGTCTGTTGAGTGAATAGGGTGTGACGAACAGGTCCACATTCCACAAGTTCGAAAGTTCTATTAAATCCTATCAGAAATATCCAAATATAATCCTTTTTTAGAAATCAGTATTCTCCCAAAGAACATATCAAGGGATTTCCACTTGCAAGAAAATTGTTAGTATATTTTAAATATATTAAACTTTTAAAATTTAATAAAAATAAAATGTATGAATATCTATTTTGATATTGCATTATCAACTTTCTATATATAAAAATGGAATGCTAGAAGTGCATTTAATTTTTATTATCAGAAAATAATTGTTGTAGAGTATTCAACATCATTAAATAATATTGTACATAAATACTGTATATGTTAATAAAATAATACAACTGTATTGAAATAATACTGTGCTAACATACAGCCTGTATTGTATGAATTGAATTAAAATTATTTAACAATATGAATTTTTAATAAATTTCAATTGGTAGACCCGGATAAACTATACCCGCATGAATAAGCAAAATAGTGATTGTTTTCAATTAAAAGAAATACTAAAACTCTATGTAAATAAAAAGTTGACTGATGACACTATATTAATATGCTATGATAATTTGCATTAATTTTCTATTAAATATTTTAAAGCTCAGTTTAGTCTATATGCAGGTGCTAATTGAATAATACCCCCTCAAAATCACTCGAAATAATGTAAACCATAATACTAATAAAATAGACTACCTCAGGCCTAAGCCTACTAATTACTGTACTTGCCTTATTATATAATTAAAATTTGCTTGATGTGTACCTGCCTGAGAATTGGTGGTGGTAGCCAAACTTCTGGTTGGTAGGGCCAAAACCTGAAAAATAATAAATATTAAATTAAAAATCGAATTAACTACATTTGTGTTTGTTAGTCTACATTAAATATCTTTAGTTAGTAGGCCTAGCTAGGCTAAATATTTGGTTCGCCGAGGCCTAAACAGGCGCATAATTAATAAATGCCTATTTGTTGTACTGTATGCACGCTTATCATGCTAGGCCTACGGTGATCCAAATTATGCTAACGAAACGTCGTTAACCATAAATTCCTGCGCGTGCAGATCACGCTTTTGCACTCGCCTGAAAATGTAGGTTACATTGACCATCACAGAAAAAATCTAGCCGTTACAAAAAATTTTTAATTTGTCAAGCTCTTTCTTAGTAATGAAGCATTACATACATCAAATGCATTTTTGCAAAAATGATGGATAACACTATGTACTTTTTTAGTCAAAAACCCGAAAATTTGACTACAAAAACATGAAAAATATAGGCTTACCTTCGTCGGCCTCCACAGCGACTTCCATGAGGAATTATTCTGAACGATATGTTCCAGGCTCCTCCCACATGACCAAATTAGGAAAAGAATATTTAATATTATCCTCGAATTTACAGTATTAATGGTTGATTAAAATCATTGAATATTCAAAGCGAGTGACGTGTTTACAAGTGGATTTTAAATATAGCGCGCCCTCTATAGTTTTTGCGTGCCTCAATATCGGACTTTTTGTCTACTATGAAGATACCGTGACTACCACTTGCTGGGATTTTCTTGGGAGGGTCAGTTTTTCTATGATACATGCCTTCTACGGGGGCTTGTCGTTCATGCCCTATTTTTAAGTCATTCAGCAAAAACTTAGTCTGGATCATGCAGACTAAATTTCACTTTTCCGACATCTTTCACATCCTTGATAATTTGTTTTTTATTGGACCACCAATTTTAGAATTTGCCACGAAGCGCTTGCACGCGTTTTTTTTTTAGGGTCGGGCGTTTTTACGCCATTTGATTAAACTGTTATCATTGGCGAAACATTCGTCACACTTCATTCGTGTTGACACTGCAGATGGTAAAGGATGATTTACGTATGTGAATCTCGTTTCTAGAGACCTTCAATGGGAAGGCTCTTATTCTAAAAGAGGTCTGGAGACACTCTTCTACACTAAATCCTTTCACAGATTCAGCAGCATCGATTTACTGCGCTGCAGCTTTCGAGAGGAAGTGTTTTGTAATCGAATGGCCGTCTCAATTTACCAGTCTATGTATAGCTGTTCTGGAGTTATTTCCTATCGTAATTACCATGGAGACATGGGGTCCTGAGCTTAAGGAGGGTGTTGTAGCGGTTATTAACAAAAAAATAGCCAAATATAGGTTACTTTTGCGTCTTATTCGTCACTTGGTATTGGTTTGCCTTCGGTTTAATATAAACTTTCGTACCCAGCATATCCGGTGAATCGACGTTTTAGCTGACCTGTTATCGGGGGAAAAGTTTGTTGGACTATTGCCATTTGTCGACATACCCCTATCAAAATTTCTCAAAATCTCATTTACTTTTGGTCCTTTCATATGTGTTGTGTGTGCGTCTACGATGGTCAACTCACTCTCAACTGTGACGCTACATCGCTTATACTCTCTTCACTGGTTCCTGCAACGGTCAAATCAGCGGAGTATCCAGAGGCCGGAGTCTTGGTTAGGTAGGTGTCCACCTTATCATGACCCTTACATTGCTTTGCAATTTTATTACACATCTATACGGTGAAGACTACTCACCTTGGACTACTTCTTCAGCCATCGCATCAGTGTCTTCATTCACAAACTTGCCGGTTTTCCCGATCTAGGCAGATCTTTCCTTGTGCAAAAGATATTACGCGGTGTTCAATCTGGTTCCAAACGTTCTGATATACGTCTGCCCATAACTGCCGATATTTAATAAAGGCTATTAGCGTCGTTGGAGTCTGCCGAGCCAATTTTTTCTTACATGTTACTACTGAGTGCATTTTTCCTCACTGCGTTTCAGTGTTTTTTGCGAATGGTCGAATTGGCAGTGCCTAGAGTGTATGCTGACATGGTGATACAACGTAATACCTCACTCTTTCCAGTACCATGGCCCCCTTGACCATACACCATCAAAAAGCCGAAGTGGGCAAGCCCCCTGAAAATATTCTTTCAACGCTAAGGATGGCAACTATTTCTGTCCGCTTGAGGCCTTTACACGATTACATTTACGCCATAATTCTGGACCATTACTTCAGCATATGGACGACAGACCAATTACAACCCAGTTTGTGTCCGCAAAGTTGAAAGAAGCGATCACATTTATTGGTCTTGACCTTTCTCGGTATAAAGTCGACAGTCTCTGGATTGGTTGTGCCATGCAGCTTCTCTCGGTCTGTCTGAAAACGCAATTTAACAGTCTTCCTCGGCCAATATGAGTTACATTTGGATCCAATCATTCACGTTATAACATTTCGATTCTGGTAACGTTTTAGCAGGCACTTGCTGTACCATTTACAGTTTTTTTTTTAGGAAGTGGGTCAGTAGAGCATAGCTCCTGACCCTGCCCCTGTTTATTTTTTCTCTGTGGTGACCTTCCTTGTAGTCGGTCTTTTGCGCGTGCACCCAGGTTGCTAGTAATTAATTAGTTTTTAGGTATTGATTCGATATCTCATTTGTTAAATTAACGTTTTAAAACTCTTCATGTACGATTGAAATTGGAACCGCCATTGAAGTATTTTGTGTATTGATTACGTGTCAGGTGCATGTCGAATGTAACAATTTAAATTATCATGTGTAGGGATGGCATGAGGTAGGGACCAATCTAAGCTGTTTTGAGTTGGTTTTTATGTATAATTGTGCTTGTCATTTTATGTATCTTGATAGTAATCGTTATTGTCGTGATGGATAGACAATAACAGGACTTGCGTAAGGAGAATCAAGTATAGGTGTAATTTTTGCCCTTCCTGACGTGGAAATGTACTGAATGCTCAGTACGTGTGAAAACAATTGCGAACAAAATCGCATGTTGTTCTCGGTTGGGAATCGAACCCATGATCACCAGATCACTAGCCTGGCATCATACATCTAGACCACCGAGCTTGTGCTTGATGGCCAGGGTTGAATTCGAGTCCAAGTATATTATAAACTCTATAAAAAGACAATGAGAAAACATTGACATATTGCAAAAATGAAAACTTACTTAGAAAATAAACTTATTTATAACATATTAAGCTTAGAGCTTAGGTACAATACATCCGGTTTTTCATCAAACCAACCTCATCCTCAAACAAATGGAACCCCTGTAAGAGATTTGTTTTAATTCTCTCTAAAGTATTATGTAACCTCACAGAAAAACCAGACTGAGCTGCAATATCCAGGAATGGGCAAAACCAAGGCATCATACAATTATTATATAATAACAACAGAGAATATGACTGAAGGTATAGGATTTCAAACGAAAATTTATATCAAATAACAAACATCATGCCATTTGGGACCTTCTATCAAGACCAACAATCAAAATGGATCAGTCATGTTATAAGAAGACCAAATGATGATCCATGTAAAATTCTCACATTTCGCTATATAACCAGCGGAACAAAAGGAAAGAAAACCAAATCTTTTCTTCAACGCGTCATAGATGAAAATCAACTTGATAGAAGCCAATTTATCAAAGAAAGTTTCACCCATAAGCATTAAATAGAATATTTTGTAAATAGCATTCAGTTTTCCATATTTTTTTGTGTTTGGTAATTGTTTGTACACAGGTCCCTCTATGCAGTCTTTTTAACGCCAACATAATGTCAATGGCTGCCAAATGTCTGAAATCAACACAGCTACAAGTACCAGTACGACCTCCATGGCAAAGAAAATTCTAGAAATTATACCAATGAGCTAGCTATAGGCCCTCGAACAGGCACTTTTGATTCAACAACTTAAGGAGTTCTGCTTCATATACAATTGCAAAACAGTAGCTGTAATTTTATGGAGAACACCAAGATAACCGGAGAATTTTTTTTTTTAATTTGCATAGGTTTAGAAGCAAATCGTGGTTTTTACAATGTACGAAATTTTCAATTTCTTTTCAGAATTCAGTCATGCCCGATTTCGACCCAATATTATGCGACAGGGCAGTCTCATCAACGAACTAATCTACTAGGCAATTCATCAAATACACTGACCAATACCCAGTCTGCGTATCGGCCGAGGTCAAGACAAGACAAACTGTAAGAAAATCTACATTATTAATTGGGCTATGAATTTGGGATTGTAGCGTTAACACCCGAATATTTGATCCAAAAGTAAAATGGATTGCAAATTTTGTAATATAAGATTTAATGGTTTTATTTTCCATTTTTCATGGTTTAGAATTTTTCTCCATAATTTTTTTCCAATTATTATGCATGTTCCTGTATTTGTTTGGACACTGCACTGTGTTGATATCCACTATAGTGTCACCTGTTCGTCGCTGCCTGTACGCCATGTTAAACCGATTAAACAATTAATTAAGAAAAATTAATTAATTTTTTAGTAAAGCTTAAAGGCAATGCAGATGGTATTGCAATTTAATTTTATTTTATTATTATTTAATTATTTAATTTTTAGTGTATTTTAATTAATTAATTAAGAAAAAGTAATTAATTAATTAATTTTGAGTAAAGCTTAAAGGCACTGCAGATTTTATTGCGATTGTTGTGTAACAAACGGTACATCCCATTTCTCATTAAAGCAAAAGGGAAAACCAACATAATAAGTCTAGTTATTATTATTATTATTATTATTACTATTATTATTATTATTATTATTTATTGTTGTTGCTGTTATTATTATTATTGTTATTATTATTATTTTTTTTTAACTATATTATGAATAATATATTATTATTACTACATTGCACAGAGTGTAAGAATTATTTTTTTTATGATTGATTTCAAATGATGTTGACTTGATTTTCATGTTCTCCAGATTGTATTTCTGGTCATTATTTTTGATTTTTTTTTTGTGGAAAAGTAATTAAAAGATGACAAAGCCTTTTTTATGAATGATTGCAACTATAATGTTATATATGTATTGTATGTCTTAATTTAACAACAAACAAAAAAAAATCCTTTGTTGAATATTTAGTAGTCTTTTAAGTAGTTTATAATTAAATTTCTGTATTGCATTGGGTTTTTTTTTTGCTATGCTGTCCTTAAACATAATTAAAATGGTTA
The DNA here is from genome assembly GCF_011630105.1 of Anneissia japonica. Lineage (NCBI taxonomy): Eukaryota > Metazoa > Echinodermata > Crinoidea > Comatulida > Comatulidae > Anneissia > Anneissia japonica. The sequence continues at coordinate 39,128 of NW_022707166.1, read as the reverse complement.
TACAATACTGTACTGTATTGTAAATTGTTTATTTTTGAAGCTGAGATATTAAATGTGTTTTTTAAAATGAATGAATGTTTCTTTTTCATAGTTACTCATTTACATATCTTTATAGTTTTTTTTTAAATTGTTTTCTCTGTCAGAGCGCCTGAAAAACAAATTTCATGTAAGCCACGATTGTTGTCCAATAAATATACCTTTTTTGTATATTGTATAATTATTAAATATATCTGTGTGCAAAATTGACACAGATTTCTAAAGGCAGACTATTTCAATTTGTTAAATTATAAAATTTTATAAAAATAGTAACTCCTGATAAAATAGTTACCTTTGACTGAATAGGCAACTGTAATGAGCCTTTTTTGAAATGATGCGCTCTACAAATCCAACTATTATTATTAAATAATATTACTCAACTAAAATGGAATGGAATGGATTTATTCGGTGTAAACACCAAGGATAGCCCACGAAAGTCAAGAAGAAGACTTATTTCCAGTGGGGTCCTTCTGGTGGTGATTGAACAGTACACCGGGAGACAATCCCCTACTCTTTTCCGAATAGTGTATTGCGTTCTTTAACGTGCACATGGGCCATAAATGCACACGGGACCAACGGCTTAAACGTCTCATCCGAAAGACGGTGCGCTATTGTAACTTGTATTTCAGCCCTCTAGCTGAAACACAAGGAGAGGCAGCGATGGGAATTGAACCGGGGACCTAGAGATCTTCACGGTTCAGCGCACACACAGTGGCTACCACCAGATTAGCCGACTGAGCTAAGCTGCTCTCTCGAAATAACTAGGCCTAGGCTAAACCTAGGCCTGGGAGGGATGCGCAATGAAGATGCACTTGGCGCGTTCATCCCCATGCCTATCGCAGTCGTAGACTACCGATAAACTAATCGTATCGGGAAAAGCAGTACACATTACGTAAATTCATTCATTTTTTTTACCATCACCTAATAATAAAACTAGGACCAATGTAATCATATAATATTGATGAATTCTGTAGTAATAATTGTATAACTCGAATAATAGTGATGTAAACACATTAAGTAAAAATTTATGGATGATTTTTAAACTTGTGTTTGTTTACCATTTTGTGGCGCTGTTCATCGTCTAATTTTTTCTACATTCGCATTCACTTCCAGTGATTTATTTCGATAAATTAAACTTTATGATTATTAATTTATTTACAGTTTACCACAATTCTTTAGTTGGATAGTGGATTATTAATCAAATGTATGTAATTTTAAATCACAAATGGCGATGTATGATATCATAAAGTTAAGAAAACCTCGATTATAATAATGTTTTAAAAATTCGCCGATTTCGAGCGATAGCGAAAAAAATCAGAGCTTGCGCGGTCTGGCCAATCCCTGATGAGCGTCATCTGCTAACACTGAGGGCGCTGGAATTTTTCTAAATTTATACGTAAACTGGAACAGCTGTGTCGAAACAATAACTACAAAGACGTCCTTTACAAAGATATGACATGGTAACCGTAACATCCACAACGATTGCCTACTCAACTTCCTTATTCAACATTGTACATCATTGCCACCTTTCCCCACTCATTCAACACCGTGCGGAGCACGGGTATATGGTAGTAGGCAAGTATATAGTAGGTGGAAAGTCATTCAATCAGGCTTGCACGCCGTCTTGACCACATCCAGTCGGTCGGCCTGAATTTAATGCATAATAATAATAATATTTATAACAGTGGCAACACACAAGAAAGTGGCGCAGTCAAACTTAATCTAATGAACAAATAGGAAAACAACAACTTAAAGCTAAATGAAAGAACCTAACTATGCATGGACACGGTCGTTGAACGATCTGCGTGAATTGGTTCTGTCAGTTGCACATAAACACAGTTCACACTGAAGACAACGGTAAAAATGTAGTTTTTGTGCATTGTGTCTTTGACCTTTTACTCTGACCCTTTTAAATTTAGTCACTTCTAGATATTTGATCATCAATGGAACTATCTACATTAGTAACCCTATCATCACGTTGCCTTGTATAAAATAGTATTTCAAGTGATATCCAGACAACCAAACATGGTAGAAATTAAAAGGTTATTTAAACACAGATTATAGAAACACTGAATGACTAGTGGATTGAAACTTAGCTTTCGTGGACACACAATACATGTTTACAAGTCAATGGAACGGTTTTTAATATTATCAGTTAAACTTTAACATTTGCTATCTGTAACTGATGGTAGATTGATAATTCATTATCTAATTTGGCAGACTTTGAGCAACTACGTAAAGTATGTAATGTAACAGTGTATTATCACTATTTTTGTATTTTTACTGAGGCAACATATTCTGAAGAAGACATTGAAATTGCTATTAGCATTGATACCACAAATCAATAAAGTAAATTAGAATATAACATTATTATTAGTAACTGTATAATTTGTTAATGTTGTTTAGCATCAGTAAATTTAATAGAAATGATATTTTGCTCGAAACGCTATCAGATCATGGACCTATTAATAAGAAGGACATACAACGTAGTATTGCCCTTTGATCAATCATCTTTTCCGACAAGATAAGAGAGGGGTATATTTATCGGAATAAACTATGAAAAGATATCTCGGTACCGTTATTTCTTACGTTATCGCCTTTCTGGGCATGCGCATTAGGCTTTCGTTCGGCTGGGTTCTCCGCGATCGAGAGACACACATACACACATTAAACTGTTGAAAATACCAGGTCCATGAAAATACGAATGCAGTATGGACGATTTAGATTTTTGCGTCAACGATGCAGAGATCGATAATAGAAACGCAAAATGCACTATGTATGCAAACAGAAGTGAGAGGATAAAATGATTGCATGTGGTGGTCTAAACTGTACTTGGGCCTAGGCTTAGTAATACGTGGTACCACTACTTCAACTGCATAGGCCTGACACCAAATGAAATAGCCTTCCTAGCGATGGCCTGGGCTTGTAAACGGTGCGTAGTCGCAGCTTCAGCATGAGCGGGTGACAGCAACCTACAGGAGCCTAGCTGACAGAAACAGACGGGTTCCGTATCGTCAGTTAAAAAAAGGTACCCTGTATTTTTTTAATTTTGCCTAATATGGGCTAAAACATGGACCTGTAGTATTAATAATTTTGGTAGGCCCCTTATTTGTTTGATTGACTTCAGTTTTCATACCTACTTTTGTGTATGTTATGTTTTTTATTGATGCCTGGAAATTTATTTTCACAAACCTATATTAATAAATACTGCAGGTAGCCATATTTATATATGTACTGTATTTTTGTGTGTGTCCTAATTTAAAGGCAGATAAATGTAGGCCTGCCTAGGCTAGGTGTAATCGTGTGATGGGAGCGTAACTTAATTTTATAGTTGAAGTTCTGTTGAATCCAATACAAAAAATACCATGCAGTAGTTAAATTATTTGTATTTCATAACTTTTTTTAAAATTTTAATACAGTAATTTTATATTTATTTTCAGAAAAAAACAGACTGAAAGGCCTGCAAGTGTTTACACCAAAGAGGAAATTGGAGGTGCACTGAAAGCTTTAGAGAGTCACCAATGGATGTAATAATAATATTGTAAATGTACATGCATATACTGTACAAAAATTTTAAAAACAGTAGCTTAAAATCTAAGATAAAAAGCTTACGAAAAGGAATTGCCCAAGTAAATATGTTCATGTACAGGTATGTGGAAATCTGCCTGATGGTGCTGGAATAGTAATCGCTTGTGTAAATAAATAATGTAAATAATAAAAATACAATATTATGTTGAGATATTGAGGTACTAATTGCTTCTTGAAATGATGAATATTACATAATTATGTATTCAGAGATGGCAGTAATAGCACAATAAATGAATTTAAAAATATTTATAAGACTTTATTTTTCAATGGCCAGTGTGACATTTATCACATTTAATGCATCGAATCTCTTTTGTTAAAGTGGTGGCTCTGAAAAGAGCCCTTTGGTTTGGAATTGCTGTGCTGTATTAGTGCGTCTTCT
>NW_022707166.1:31583-35091 GCF_011630105.1 Anneissia japonica | reverse complement strand
GTGGTGCTATCCAGTGAAGTATTGGTTCATTGTTGCGATTAGAGTTTACTGTCGTGTGTTTAAAAAATGCCTGACACTTGAGTTGGTAGTCCAGCCTCCAGTACCTCTCTTTTTTGAATACCCAATCACCGGATCTTGACAGAATTTCTCACTTAAGATGTAGAGTACGGTACTTGCTTAACTCAACAAATTCCCTGTGGAAAAGCAAAATTATGATTTATTTATTCTATACCATACAATTAAAACATTATCATCAGCAATACAGTTTCATCAATAATGATTTCATTTCCTGAACAACAACATACAAAGAGAAAAGCAAGCAAAATAATAATTATTATAGATACTGTAGGTCTTGAACATACTATTATTAAATGATGAACAAGTCATATTCAACAATAGAGAGACTTAAAAAGAACATGAAACACATTCTGAATAAATACAATCAATAAAAATACAGGTTAGATATGTGTGTAGGAGTGTGGACCTATTAACTAGCTATCCTAATATTTAAAATACAGGCCTAGGGCATAGCCTACTATTATTACATTCAACATAGAGAAGATAGGGGCCTAGGCCTATATTACAGATAGGCCGGCCTAGCCTAGGCTCTAGGAAGCCTATGAACGTCACGATAACCAGGCAGATGCGCATTTCTACGATCGACATATCACGATATCATCAGAAAACCACCATCACCTAAAATCACTATAACAATTTTGTAAAGAACTGTAAAGATAAAACAACCATGTTTCAATGAAGTTTTGTAATTTATCTAACTGTTGTTCGTATGTGTTTTGTAGAGAAGTCGGGAGAAACGGTTAAAACATGCATTTAAATGGCACCAAATTCCCATTTTTTCTAGAAAAATCGATCACAAACAAACTAAATAATCTTACCTTCGAATCTCAGTAACTTTTCAACAAAAAGTCGTATTCAAATTCGGTTTTTTGGTACTTGTAGCTACGAAAAATCTTCGATCCACCGCACACAAAAACCTAACACTCAAGGTCACCTAACATGTCAAATTCATTCTCAAATGGACCCAAACTAATGACGTCAGTAAAATTTGTTGCTCCACCCGTTCGATATTCACCAATAGAGGGTGTCCTATAGGCGGAAAAGATGAGTTAATTCAAAGGCGCTCGAGAGAGCGGGCTGCGATAAGAAAACGCTTTGAAATTTCCAAATACCGCTTATCGCTGATTGGCTGAAGGCTAATTAGTCACGCTAACTGGGAATCGTTGTATGTCCTTCTTATTAATAGGTCCATGATCACTAGCTGCAACTTGGGGATCGGCTACTAAATAACTGGGTTTCAGCAAGTTTCCACCCGCATTTTTGCCACCCGGCCTTTTGCCAGCTGACCCGTAGCTACCCGGCCTTTTGCCACCTGCCTTCTGCCACCCAGACATTTGCCCCAACCCCACCTTTTTGCCAGCCTAGGGCCGTTGCCACACATGCCTGTTTACACTGAATCAAATCCTCAAAATATTGGTCACGCTACAAACGCAACACATGTGAAAATTCATTGTTCAAATTATATTATTACTGTAACGTGAAAAAAGCAAAACAAAATCCAGTATATATTAGAATTTAAGGTAACACTCCAAGTAGTGCGGCTGGTGCAAAGTGTATGTTCACTAAATAAAGTGTCTGGTGGGAATCTATAAAAATTCTATAGAATATTCTATACAAATGATATGACAAGTTCTCTATAATAAAACCTTAAAATTTCTATATTTATTCTATAAAAAAATTATAGTCCTTACATGTATTTTTTAAAATGTATAACAATTTTATATGGATTATTTCTATAGCAACATATAAAACCTATATAGAGTATAACATATATGCAATTTCAATATAAATTTATTTATTTATAGTATATTCTGTAGAACTGTATAATATTCTAAACACAGTCATTTTAAAAACTGTAACTTTTAATAGTCTATAGAAAATATATAAAATATATATAAAAACTCTATGGAAACGTGTATAATCTGTAAAATTGTTTCTCTATAGAAAGTATATATAAAATGTATACGAACGCTATGGAAGTGTTTATCTGGTAAATAAAAAATAAAAAATTATTTTGAAAATTATATCTATAAAAAAAAATTGTATATATAAAATCTATTCAAACTCTATGAAAAATTCCTGGAACCGATAATACATTGGTAGCCTTATGGGAACTTTATGAGGGAGGGGGGGGGGATCGGGGCTGTAGTCCCCGAAACTTATCCCTCACCTATTCACCTAACAGCAATGCTTTAAGGTTGATAGCAAAATGTTATCAACATCCTAGCCTGTTTACTGTGATAGTCCACCTACCAAACATTTAGTGTCGAATTGCACAAATCTGATTGGTCACTTCATCAAGTGACCAATCAGCTTATTTGAATTGTCACTTCATGTAGAGCCAACAGAAAGCGGTGTTATTTTGAATTTTTCTCTGGACTTTCATGATGTTACTAGGCAGTTATAAACATACTCATTGGAAGTATTTTAGCAGTACTGTATTCACTATCAATGGTAAGAGTTGGTTTGTTTTATAATTTAGTTAGTTTACTACTCTAGCAGACACGCTAGCCTCCTCCTAGTCCTAGTAGTAGTGGTAGATGAAGGCTTGAATGAAGAGGCCTGGCCTAGCCTAAGGCCTAGCTGACCGGTAATACTAGTCTAGCCGCTGTACAGAGACAGACAGAACTGAGGTTCTGTGTTCTCTCAGGCCATTCAGGATATAGGGCTAGGCCTAGAACCTGGGCCTAGCAGAGCTGTAAGTTAATTGCCCCATAGTCTAGCATGCCATAAGTCTAAGAAGAGTGGTAAATTGCATTTGGGCCGTGTCCTCACTAATGTCCATGATGCTTTAAAATAAAATAATGGGTTTAGGGTTAACCGAGGTGGGGGTGATGTAAAGAATTGTATCATTATTTACAGAAAGTTAATGTAATCTCTAGGCCTATATTAACATAAATGATGATTTTATTTCAGGATACTCAAGTCTCAGTTACTACTGTAATTAAGTGAAATCTCAATCCGGTCAACTCAATCTTGTAGTAGGAAAGCATTAATGTTTGTTTAAAGACGTGTCTGTGAAGGAACAGAAAATTACCTGACACTCTATGCTTTAATAAAATAATCGGTTTACGGTTAAAGAATTGTATCATTATTTGGAAAAAGTTAATGTAATCAAAAGGCCTATACTAACACCATAAATGGTGACTTTATTTCAGGATACTCAAGTCTCGGTAACTACTGTAAGTGAAAACTCAATCCAGTCAACTCAATCATTGTGGTAGGAAAGCAATAATGTTTGTTTGAAGACGTATCTGTGAAGGAACAGAAAATTACCTGACATTCTAAAGGTGAATATAATAGCGAGTTTTAGATCTGCGACGACGAGTTACTTGGAACGGTATGACGTTATTGCCAGGCATATGCGCATGCGTAATTATATTTATAATGCTTGGGTTTCGTCGAGTTCATTCGTAGAGGACGTGAAATC
>NW_022707166.1:2664-27760 GCF_011630105.1 Anneissia japonica | reverse complement strand
CCCTAAGCCTAGGCTATAGTATAATATTTATTACCTGTAGTAAGGGCAGGCCTAGGCCTATGCCTAAGTATTTAATATTAGTACAGTGTTTATTTTCAATTCACTCAAGCATGTCCGGTGGTGACGTATGTATTTGCATCGTCGTCGCAAAACTAAAACAAGAGCTTATCATCTGTGTGGCCAACATTGTAATACGTCATAGATAATTAGCATATCGTCCTAAATTACTCGTCGTCGCATATCTAAAACTCCTTATTGTTTTGTTGACGTTTAATTTTTACTCTCCTGTACTATTAATTATTAACAACATGCTATAGATGATGCTGTAGTTTACACGATAGAGTTTAATCAAATAATCAAATTTAATGTGTATATATTAGGCCTATATAGGCCTTAAGGGATATTGAAATTGTAATGTAGGCTAAGCTGTATTTAAAACTAAAAAAAAAAAAATTCTTTTGATTAAACAAGAAGTAACTGCTAGTCTGTCATTAGCTACATATATGTATATTTCTCCTATTTCAATACAATAATAAAGGGAAGTAATACATTTAATAGAGGTTTCTATAATATGCGCTTTATAATCTGTATACGTTTACTATTATTATTCTTTTTAAAGATTCTGTTTTTTTATATCTTTCAGCAAGAGTGAAATGCCAAAAAATGTTAGTACAAGTCACAGAGATTCAATATTTCAAACTAGATTTGTTCAACGGCATAATTCATACTAATTTAGCTTGGTACCATCGGACAAGAAAAGGCATGGTTATGGACAGTTGCTGCTGCAATATCACAAAGAATGCTGGTTTATGCACACCTGTAACACAAATGGTTCTTGAATATTGTTTTATATAATAAACTCTTGTAATAGGACTACATTACGAAAAAATGTAGTGGACTGTGGACTTTAAAGCAAAAAACTGTAGAGTAGAATAGACTTGAATTTGAGGTACAGTATGTTTAGCAGTAAGAAATTAGAATAATAAAATAATATATGAAGGGGTATGTAAGTAAATGATACCCATGGGAAGTAATGTTCCTACCGTATGATGTTTGTTGGTGTTTTAAATTAAAGAAATTATGGTTTGTTTATGAACTAAGTGCATTTTGTAAGTCTGCAGAAGTTGATTAAAGCTATTGTTACCAATTGGAACTAAGACCATTGCAAACCAATTGGAATTGAGGCCAATTGAAGTTGAAGACCAGTTGAATTGTCCAAAATCACACAACACCCAAATTTTTTTTTTTTTATAGAATACACAGATTTTCTATATGAAATCGTTAATTTATATACACTTTCTATACAATTGTATAGACTTTCTATTCGCATATTTAATGTATTTTTATAGGTTTATTCTATAAAATGTTTATAGATTTATAAGTGGTTTTTATAAAATTGTTTATAGATTCTCTATAGTTTTTTTTATGTTTTTTATATAGAATTTTCATAGACTTTCTATAGATTTTTAATAGAATTTTCATAGTTTTTTTTTATATAATTTTTATAGTTTTTAGTCTTTTAATATAGTTTTAATATATTTTTTAGTTTTTTTTTTTATAGATTTTTTATAGTTTTTTTTAATATATTTTTAATTGATTTTTAATATAGTTTATTATTAATAGAGTTTTAATAGATTTTTAATATAGTTTTAATATATTTTTAATAGACTTTTTATAGTGGGCTTCTATAGTTATTTCTATACAATTATGATATAGACATTCTATAGTTTTTTTGATAGAATTCTATCGAATTTTTTCTATGGGTCTCGGCAAGCTTCATACTCGGAGACACAGAGACCCGTACGATAGTGCGTGTCCGATTATAATCCTTTAAAAACATTGTAAAGTTTTCCAAAAATTGTTGTATTCTAATGTATCTTGCATGATAAAACATGCTTTGCCTGCCAGCCAGCATCAATCTAACAGGTAATTTCAGCAAAAGGATTTCCATTTGACAAAAGCAATAAAGTGTATAGGCATAACAGATAACTTTTGGGGAAAAACAAAAGTGAAAAGAAAGTACAGTTAAAGTCTACAGGCAACACAGCCACACAATGGTCGGGACTAAAATTATAAATAATAACATGTATGTTTCAACACTAAATGCCTAAAAAAATGTTTAGATCTGTTTTTCCCTCCCAGAGGAAGGTATATAAGAGTTTACCCAAATATATTTGGGACTAAGGAAAGACGTATGTAAAACAGAACAAAGCGCTTTTCCTAATCGCCATAATAAGAGCTGATGTTGGAATTACAAATAAAAAAAACCCCAAAAACACACAAATTATTAAGTACAAAATACATAACAAATATAATCATCATAAAGACAATTATTAGGAAAAAAATGGGGGAGGCGGTGGGGTGTGAGAAACAATGGTAATAGTTAGGGTGATGTAACGAATTTTTAGCAATGTACCAGTTACTTTGCCCTGTGGAGGTCTGCATTACTATTGCATCTATATTGAATAATATTATCAGGCAAAAATTATTTATAAATGTTATGGTAATTTTTCGTTTAACTGGTATTGGAACTGGTACTGGTATTGGCATTTATAATGCCCTATTGCTTACGGTTATAAAGCGCTTTTTTCCCAGGTCATTGGGTGCACCCGCTAATCAGCGAAGGAGTAGGCAACCCCACCATGTAACACCTTTGTGGAGAAAAGCAATGCAGATAAAGTGTCTTGCTCAAGGACACAAGCGAAATGCACAGCGATTGATTGAATCCCCGACTTCGAGGATGGGTAACATAACCGTTCCAGCTGCACCAAACCGTTTAAATTAGGTACAGCTGATTTGGTATTAAAGTGTAATTACACGATTATTATATTGAAATTATCTAAAATGACGTAATACCAATTAATTTATAATATTCAAATTTGAAGGTATTTACTTAGACCTAAGGAACCCGACTCAGCAGAGATCAGAGAATTAGTAGTTCATTTACCTAGCGTAATGTTTTAGGTTGAGGTGGGAGGGGGGGGGGGGGGGGGGGGGGGGGCGTAAATTCTTCATAGGATTTTCTGACATCATAATGGTATTATGTCATGGATCATTATGACTAAATGTGAGGTGTTTCTGATAACGAATGTGGCCTGTATGCTCTTTACAAACAAACAAACAAACAAATACACAAACAGACAAAATATAAAATTTATATTTGTCTGTTTGTGTATTTGTTTTGTTTGTTTTTGCCATTTAATGGCCAAAACAACCTCTTGGCAGACGAAAAAATAAAGACACACACAAACATGCCAACACATAAACACACAAACACGTAAACAGAAATATACAGGGGTGAAAACATAACCTCCTTTACGGAGGTAATAAGAATATCTGAGATTACAAACCCTCGCATTTTGCGCATTATAATGAATATAGTCATTTCTCTCGATCCCCGGTTGTTGTATTATAGGGGTTCAATATTACTAAATATACTTATTATGTGAAGTTTGGCCGAGCGGTAAAGGCGCATGTATTATGTGTAAAGTTAATCAACTGCATAATTATGTTCTAATCTTTTTCTTATCTAAGCTAGGACATATATTTTCATTCGTGTACGTTTACGTGAGTGTGCGTGTGAATGTCATGTTGTTGTGTTGTTTTGAGTTCGAAATTTCTAAAAAAATGTATGCAGAAATATAAATAAAAAATAACAGAGTGTTAGGTATTACCCAAGAAAAAAAAATATTACATTTTGGTGACGGTCCGGAGTAGGGTGTGGTTGTGATTACAAATTAAAGGGATTTTAGAACAAATACTCTACACCAGATATTTTATTTAAAATGCTAATGTCCCACACCTAGCTAAATATCACAAAAAAATTATCAATGTGTAATAACCATTTCCAGGATTGTTTGTCAAGTTTCAATGAAGATATCAGGTGGCAAGCACATCAATCATTCTTGCACGCCGCAAATTGATGCATCGTCATGGTCATGGTAATGCTCGAGTCGGTCCGTTGTCGATCTGCTCGAGTTAGCCTAACCTAGCTAAACGACTACGTTGAACGATCCGCGTGAGTTGGCACTGTCATTTTCACATAAACACACGTATATACTAAAGACAATACAAACAGCAGTTTTCGTTCATTGTGTCTTTGACCTTTGACTCTGACCCTTTAAAATTTAGTCACTTCTAGATCTTGACAAGTTGGTGATGAAAACTGTGGACATTAGGCCGTTATGTAACTAAAGTGGTCTATTGTGAACTTGATTTTTTTACCATAACCCTTGAAAATTTAATCACCTTGAGATATTTGGTCATGGTTCATTATGAGCAAGTCTGAGGTATTTCTGATATAAACTCACGCATACACAAACAAACAGACAAGCAAATGAGCAGGTGAAAACATAACCTCTTTGGTGGAAGTAATAAAAAAAAGTCAAAGCTAGTATATGTAGTAAATGATATTCAAATTATGTTTTGCTGTGACGAAAAACTGGTGATGGTAAAATGGAATTAGGCTTTATTTTTTAGACATCATCTATTGGGCTAACTACATTATTAACTTATTAACATTATCATCACGTTGTCTTGAAAAAAAAATCATGCGATAGCCAAACAATTAAATATTGTAGGTATTAAAGGTTATTTATACACAGATTAAAAAAAACTATGATTGACACTTATGTAAGCTTTCGTGGACACACAATACACTTTCAATAGAAAGGTTTTTAAATTATCAGATAAACTTTAATATTTGATATCTACAACTGAGTTAGACTGATAAATTATTATCTAAATTTGGCAGACTTTGAGCAACTACATTAAGTATTTAGTGTACCAGTGACCAGATTTGCTACTAGGAGTGTTATAACTAGTTAGGTATTTTTACTGAGGAAACATGTTCTGAAGAAGACATTGAAATTGCTATTAGCATTGATACGACAAATCAATAAGGTAAATTAAAATATAAAATATTATTTGTAAGTGTAAAATTTTAAAATGTTGTTTATCGCCAGGAAAATTAATAGAAATGATGTTTTGCTCGCAACGGTATCAGATAGCTTTGCAGTACCAGCTGTAACTTGGAGATCGGCTACTAAAGTAACTGGTTTCCGGCCCGTTGCAACCCGCATGTTTCCACCCGGGCTTTTTGCCACCCGGACTTCTGCCCCCAGCCTTTTGCTCCTCCCCTCCCCCCGCCCTTTTGCCAGCCTAGGCCCGTTGCCTCTCGGCCTTTTACCTGCCTAGGCCTGTACACAAATATTTTACACTGACACAAAATCCACAAAATATTTGTATATGAATTGTCACGCTACAAAAGCAACACGTAATTTAATGAAATGTATATAGATTTGTTATAGCGCATAAAATTCATTGTTCACATTGTTTAAATTATATTAGTACTGTACATTGGAAGAAGCAAAACAAAATTCAGTATATAGTGGAAGGTAAGGTACCACTTTAAGATGTGCGGCTGATACAAATTGATTGTTCACTAAATATAATGGAATAGTTGTATGAATAAAATAGGTCTCTGGTTTGAATCCAACCTTCAATCTCACGCCATCTCGGCAAGCATCATAATGTTTAGACCACAGAGACCTGGACGATATTGCGTGTTAGTATACAATCATTTAAAAAACACTGTAAAGTTTTTATTTTTCAAAAATTATAGTATTTTCATGTAGAAAGGTCTTTAGAAATTTTATTAGAAAAACGCTGTATTCAATGTAATGATTTAGAATAATAAACGTCTATATAATATGGCAATATTTGCAGTATTTTGCAGACTAGGCTTCACATAATGATTCTCACTTATGATACTGCTAATGCGGATCCAGAGGGAGTGAAGTACATACTAAAGTGATTTTATGATCATTTTTTTAACCAATTGAAAGTAGACATAATGCTCTCCTCCAAATTAAAACAAAAGCCAATAAAGCATGAACAATCTGATGTTGGGCATTATTCAGTCTTTCCAGTTATTAGCATGCAGTATATATTAAGGTGTTATAATATAACAAATTACTAATGAATTTTACTAGGACTTTAGACATCCAAATGTAATTAATTTTTAAATAAGGTCAAACAAAATTAAAAATAATTATATTATCCAGGCCATTCGTCGTCGACACTCAAGTTCAATCTTTTATTTTTTACTTGTAACATTATTGCATTAACATTTATGAAATGTCGGTATGGTACACTGCAAATGTAAATTAAATAATATCAGTAACCTCTACAGCTATAGACAAAACAAACAACGTTATGGTTTGTTGTCTGTACAATATAATTTGGGTCACATTGCCTTCTTTCTATGGTTTTACGACAAATTTTCCTTGCCTTATTTCATTATATTTTTCTTATCGCCATCATCAGGATAGTCTTGACAGTCAAAGTTCTGGAAACCCAAATCATGTAAAAAAAAAACGAAAATTCCAGCTTCCATACGTGCTGCGAGTGTAAAAATGCGCGCGAGGTGCGGAAAATTGGAAATATGTTGAAATGCTCAAAATGGCATGAAACGTGCTCTACAGTAATTTAGTCAAAAGGTGATTTTGAGCAAATGGACGCATATGTACGTGCCTGTTATGATGCGCACGCGAAAGATTTCGGTACGTAATATTCAACCTTGTCCTGAAGTTTATGCCCACTGATTAGGATTGAAAAATGACAATTGGTTAGGATATGATCGATAATGTAAAATGACGTCACGCATGATCTGGTCACATTAAAAAGTTTATTGTGACTATTCCAGGCCAAGTCAAATGTTTGTTGAAACTGCAATGTGCCTAGCATGGTTTCCAGGCCCTAATTTTGGGTTACTCACGTTTCATTGCATTTAGTGCACGCCATACCTAATTTAATTGGCGTCCCATACTCGATTTTTTTTTTCGGATTAGGGCTTTGGAAAACGGTTCATGCGTACGATTGATTTCCCACATCAAATTCGATGTGGGATATCGTATGCATGACTGATTTTGTAAATCACGTGATTGGCTTACTTCATGCATATTAATTAATCTTGGTAAATTTTCCAAGTTGAAGATGCGGATGTCTCGACTAGGACAAGCTAACCAGCTCCCTTGCCTACCTACTTCAATTAAAACAGTTATCATATAGTCCTGACCTGCTGAGAACGACTAGGGACTGATAACCGTAGTAGGCTATGCTTACAGAACATTGCTCACTGCTAGCTGCTACACAGATTTAGGCCTTTAGGTTAGAATATTGTTATAAAGGTAGGCCTCTGTAAGTAAGAACTTAAAAATAAGCCAAGCCTCTACTAGGCTAGGCCTACTACTTCTGACTCCAGAGGCCAGTCGCTTATTCCGTCTCTAAATTAACTTTCTCGTTGGTGGAGCTGTCCAGAATGAAAAAAAAAAAAGAGAATTGTGGCACGTCTACAATGTGCCTAGCTCTTGTCAAGTTTGAGATATCGTGCTAACAAGATATGGGGAGAAAGATAGAATAAAAAGAACCATACAATAACAATAGGTGATCCACTAATTAAGCGGATCACCAATGATAAAAGCAACATAATCTATAAACAAAGCTTGTAAACATTCTCTATAATCCTAGCTAAAACATAGCAAGATATGCTAATGAGTAATCACTCAAGCGTGACGACCAACCTCCCGTGCGACTACAACCAAAGAACTTAAATAGCAGAAGAATGAGCTGTTCCGCGTATTTGCATTAAAATCGACTGAACATTCGCCCTCCTGCAGCGGATGAGGTAAAATTTGAATTTTTTACTAAGTTTTAACATTTTACTATATAGCGCCGCCGTGCAAATTAGGTAAATTTGCTATCCGTGTACCCACAATGCCTTTTGAACGGATGTTCCACTATATTGGGAAGCTGCTCTATCTTCTGCTATTTATTATCTTTGCTACAACACGATCACCAACTTCAAGATTTATAAACTACAGTATTAAGAATATTAAGCGTAGACCCTATTATATACATTATAACTTGACAAGAGCTACGCACATGACAGCTTCAACGAACTTGGCGTATCAGTGGATTTAAGCTTAATATCAGTGGACATAAACTAGGTTGAATATCACGTACCAAACATTTTGCAAGTGCACGTTATAACGCGCGCGTACGCGTGCGTCAAACTTTTAAAATGCTCAAAATCACTTTATGACTAAATTAGATCTGCGTTTTTTCTCGACAAACACTGAAATCTTGCCAAAATCATGCCTATTTTAATCAGTTTAACTCCTTAGGATGAAACGTGACCCCCAATGTTTATTACTTGTTTTTAAAGCACAAGAGTTATAGATATATGATTTATAGATCATAATGGCTGATCGGACATTGTGACATCATCATCAATTTAAAAAAAATAAATTTGATTTGAGTATGTTATAGCTGAGACAATTCTCTTTCATAAATGTGAATTCAATGTGCTCAGTCATGCTTGACGTCATCTACGCGTGATTTTGCGTTATTACATTATCGATCATATCATCCTAACCAATTGTCATTTCTAAATCATATCAGTAGACATAAACTTATGATCAAGGGTGCGCACGCGTGCGTCAACATTTTAAAATGCTCAAAATAAAATTTTCCGCACCGCGCGCGCATTTTTATACGTAGAGCTGGTACGGAAGCTGGAAATTTTGGTTTTTTTTACATGTTTTAAGTTTCTGACACTTTATTCACAAATTTCCATTCTTTTTCAGTCATCTTAGGGCCAATAGCAATGGCATACGCGCACATCAAAATACGAATCCTTGTGCGCGTTTTTGTCGACAAACACTGATAATTTGACAAAATCATGAATATTTTCAATCCTTAGGATGAAAGATGACTGTAATAGCTTCGATGACTATTAAAAAGTAGAATGACTCTGGGAGTAAACTTCAACACGTCTACTTTATTTCAATATATAACACAGAGTAAATCCCGCCTCAAGCGGTAATACAAATGTAGTGTCGGCACGACGCACCTTGATACTACGCGCGCGCTACTATCCAGGGTATGGTTATTATGGTTACCAGTTCATGTAATAGTAAACAGTTTGGCTATGTTCTCACACGGCAGCTAACGGTTAGCAGGATCAGGATCCTGCTAACCGTTAGCTGCCGTGCGTCCATGCGAGAAAATCCCGATCCGGATACCATCAATATGATGATCGAATCACTGGCCAATAAGAAACTGGAAATTGTAAACGCGTACTTGTGATTGGTTGATGATAGAAACGCCCTCAACTTGCTAACCGATAGCGATTGCTAACCGTTAGCGTAATCGGATACCGCTAACGGTTAGCGCTAACCGATCAGGCGTTCTCACGCAGGTGCTAACGGTTAGCGCTAACGGTTAGCTCCCGATCCGGATACTAGGGCTCTCGTGAGAACCAGGCTATAATGAATATCACACCCCACCGTTTAAGCCTTGCAACCTATAGTGAATATTTGTCATATAGTTATAAACTTGGAACATGAACAAAATCACGGTCAGCAAGTACCAATGGGTACAACGATGCTGATTAATCATACCCAAGTCTTTTAGGGGCTTTCCTTTTACGCTTGGATCTACGAACAACATTGGAGTTCTCATTATTATTGTGGCCCATTACTACAACATCCTCGCTAATACTTTCTTGAACATTAACAATGGACTCATTACTTTGACGAGTTGATACAACATCATCATTAACACTGACCATAGAATTATCATTTTTACAAGTTGGAATAACATTTTTATCATCAATTTCCTTATCATTAACCATGGAATTATCATTTTGATGCTGATTATCATCTATCCCCCCGAATGAACGCCTTCTCATTTGGTCTACATGTCGTCGCATGATTCTACCGTCATCAATCTTCACATCATACATTTTACTACCCTCTCTCAGATGCACTACCCCGGGAAGCCAACGGTCCCCCTTGGCATAACAATGGTTATATACAGTATTCAGATTAGTTCAAAGACTAATTTTCGGCATTCTTCTCGGAAATATAACCACCCGCCTTAGGCGTGGCCCTGCTTGTTCCATGCTGGATCAAAAACTAGTAGAGGGTCAAATGTACAGCCATTTTGATGGTCAAAATACAGGGGAATTATTATTACTGTACATTAGAAAAGATTGATAAACAAGATAGTCTATTATACATATATTGTTTTATCTTCATTTGTAATTTTTAAACTAATTTTTATTTTTATATTACAAAAAAAATAAATTACAGAAATAATAAATTCTATTCAAAATAATTGTTTATTAATATTAATAAAATAATTGCTATGTTACACCACTTTGCAATGCATTTGAATATGGGCTTTTCACAGTGATGGTTAATTAGAGTATATATATTTTCAACAAAAATTATCATTGATGATTAGTGCCAGAATGATTAATTCCTCATAAAGACATTGTAATATCAATACTAATTATTTTTGAATGGTGTAAGAATTATAGTCACTCTGATTTTTTTTAACTAGTCTGTTCAAACTTTTTATTGTACTTCTCTTCTTACAGGAAATACCGACATGTTGGATATCAATGGCTTTCATTTGGTAGGTGCTTAACAGGCTAAAGAAATCTGAAAGAAGGGTCATCCCATCTTGCACTGTGTGGGCGATTAGGGACAAGTTCCCAGAAGCTGTGAAGACTGCCCTGTGTTTTTTGATGCTATAGATGATGAAATAAACTTTGTGTTGGAAGAATTATTTATAAATTGTTATGGAAGATATCTGATAAGTCCATCCTCATTAATGCAACAGATCTTATGTAATTCATGTGACAACTGTGCTCTGTTTTTTTGACAATCTCATCACTCATGAAAGGAAATTTTGTCAGCACAGGTCTAGAGCTTTTGTATATCTGGACCAGTCAATTGTGTGTAACCTTCCAGACCTAGTCTGTAATTGAAATTGTTGCTATTGATGCGGATAGGCCAGCAAAGTTGATTTCAAGAACATTTTGTCGTTAAGTACAGTACAATGTTTTTTGTATCTTCCCCACTCTCGTCTCATATTTTAAAATGTTAAGCTAATACAGTATGAATTAGAATTTTGTGTACAGTAAATAAATGTAACTTGTTCTTCCCTATTCTTTACATTGGTATAAACTAACTATAAATCCATATATATAATATTTTGATAATAAATAGAGTGTGTAAAATGTAGTGAAATATATTGTAATACCTGACTGCTTTATCTATGTACAGTAAAACAATTTTATATTAACTGTGAGAAAATACACTTGTAATAAATTATTTGCAATGTACAAGGATGATAAATTGTTTCAAAATATTTATTTAATAACACCAGTAGTCTTAAATTTACTGTATGTACAACAATAACTAAGTGAAGCACCAAAAATATGGATGTTGAATATCATCATGAAAGAAGAAATCTTGGCTATGGTAAATAATACAAGACAATCAGACATGATAAATAGAGCAGTGCAGTTAAACTTGCCTAAGCCAACTAATAATATACTCTTAATAATTTCTAAGTCGATCTAATTTTTCATGCCGATCTAATTTTACATGCCGAAATGTTGTGTTTTCCATTACCGTAAGTGCAAGTCAAATTTTGTTAGGGTCAAACAATTTCTCAATGGCATTTTGGATATGACATAGGCAAGTTCAACTACTGTATTTTAAAATACTAAACAAAAAATGGTGTACAGCAAAACCATTGAAGCTTTTTCTTAAATTCCAATACCAAATTGATCAGCATGCAGACTAGGCATAATCCAGACATTAAAAAAATAAGCAGTTTCATAGAATAACTTTACACAAGACTGTACAAAGCCATATATTAAAATAGTTGTTCCTGTATATATTGAGCCACATTTTCATACTGTACTATCAACTTCGCACATTACATATTTTAAAATTAATCCTCACAATTTGTTTTCTAAATCTGGGTCACATATTTGCTTCAAAAGGATTACTATTGAATGGGATTATAATACCATTTAATAATATTAAAGATATTTTGCAAGTGAAACAGGTACAGTAATACTGGTACAGTATTTATTTATTTATTATAAATTTGGCATGCAATATAAACCAGATTCGTAAAAAACAAAAACTTAGGTGTGTGGCATTTCAGTATATCTTCAGAAAAAAAAATCACTAGATAAATCATTTTAATTTAATTCTTTGGAAATATTTTGGATTCAATCACTTGCTGCAGAGTTCTGAGCATCGCCACCTTCTGCTAACCATGGATTGGACATGTCCATTTCATCATGTCCACACAGATGGAATTGTTTGCATCACATCCATCTGATCCAGTCATTTGCTCCTATTGAGGAATATATACAGTCTGTCTCTTATACACATCTAGATGTGTATGTTATCAAACATTGGCATTTGCTGCTTTATCAATAACATACCATACTGAGATACTGTATGTACTAATCTGAAAAGACATTCATCAATTGACAGTATTTTCAGATTTTTTAATTACTTGATTGAAGCCATCCTGTCGGCTAGTGTGTAATGTATTATTGTTGTTTCTTAATAAAACTGACACACCATGCTGATATTTTTTTACCATTCCAATATATTTGTTTCATGTACTCTTGCTGAACAGTGATGAGATATTCACTTAATTTTCTTTTGCTCACCTTAAATTGTGTGTATAGCTTTCATTACAAGTTTCAGCAAACAACCAGCGTGTTTCTTGCTAACGTCTT
Source organism: Anneissia japonica (assembly GCF_011630105.1). Taxonomy (NCBI): domain Eukaryota; kingdom Metazoa; phylum Echinodermata; class Crinoidea; order Comatulida; family Comatulidae; genus Anneissia; species Anneissia japonica. The sequence goes on along the minus strand of NW_022707166.1, from coordinate 15,138 downwards.
GCTGGGTGCTTGTATGCTTTGTACCACCTTCTTTCGTAGATGCCAATGTTGGGTGGTTGTACTCATGGCAAATATTGTGGTATGTTTGTCTCATCATGGCGACTGGCAAATATCTATGTGAGGAGAGTGTCATGTTTCGGCCTATCACATATCTTGTCCTACAAAATATATATGTATAATATTTTATTTGAATTCCACATTTCAACAACAGCTGAAAGTTAGGTTTGGAGTAACATATGCATCATTTTATTATTTAATGGGGCGTTATTGTTGTTTAGCCTAGCTTCTAGGCCTACAGTATATCAATAATAATCTTATTGTTACAGGAATTGGTGTTGGCTCTGATGATATACTGTAGTGTTATAGCACATCACCTTTATTTAGACAGACATTTAGGCCTAGACAGTTTTTCATAGGACCAGGCCTATAGTATACTATTATTAGTAGGCCTTGGGGCCGGGTCTATTATTATGGAGAAAAAATGCACTAGCACAATTAATGTGACAAAGATGGCATGGCATGACAAGGCTAGGCTAGTAGTAGAAACCTACTATCTTTACCGTCAGCTGGATAAGGCTGCGTGCGAACTCACCTGCTGCGGGACTGGAGCAGTACTGTCCCGGACAGGAGTGCGCTACTGCTGCTGGGTAGACACTGACTGTGCTAATCCTAGGCATAGGTGTAGGCCTAATTATAAACAAACAAGTCAAGTCATCGGACTGATATACGTTTATTAATTCAATTGAATTATTCCTCCATGATTGAATTGACGTTGACTAAACCGTCTCTCTGTAACTGCGTACGTAAACGATCACAAAAACTCACGACTTCACACTAGTGTACTGTATCTAGGCTAGTCGATCGATCGTCGGGACGATTTTTCGATCAGCTGCTCGCCAAAAATTAATTGACAGACTTGTCTTGAATATTAATGAGTTGGTTAGAAAATGCTACCAAGCTACTGAAAAAAGTGATCAGCCTCGTTTTCAGGGTAATACGATACTTAAAAAGGAACCGTGACAATTTAGTATGAAGTGAACCCTCAGCCATCTTTGCAAGTCCATGTTTAACGGTTTGGACTGCTCTCTCGGCTAACCCATTAGATGATGGTTTGAAGGAGCACTAAACAAATGCTTAATCCCATTGCGCACAGTAAACTCTTTAAACTGGGCGCTAGTATAGGTTGGTCCGTTGTCACTCACTAACACTTTAGGAATACCTTGAGTGGCAAATACTCTTCTGAGCACCTCGATTGTGCACTCAGCAGTTAGAGAATTCATAATCACAGCATCGATCCACTTAGTATAATAATCGACAATAATCAAAAATGACTTCCCCATGTAAGGTCCCATGAAGTCTATGTGAACCCGAGACCACGGTTCTTTAGGGTACTCCCACATACATAAAGGTGTTTAGGGAGGTTTATTCCTGTTAACCTGACATTTGGTACATGTGCTAACACATTTTTCCAAGTGTTTGTCAATACATGGCCACCATACATATTGTCTACTAATGGACTTCATTAATGTAATTCCTGGGTGACAATCATGTAACTCTTTATTGATGAGATTGCGGCCCTTTGCAGGAACCACAATACGGGACCCCCACCAAATACACCCGTCATGTACACTTAAGTCGTCTTTACGTCTAATATAATGTTTAAACTCATCTTGTGAGTCAGGATCTGGGTTGGTCCAATTACCATACAATATGCAATGTCTAACATGTGACAAAATAGGATCTTTACCAGTCCACTTTCTGATGTCATCGGAATTTACTGGAGAGGGGGCGTTGTTGATGTGCTCCATCAACAAAACCACATCACCCGGCACGGGAATATGACCCTCAGTAATGGGTAAAGGTAATCTGCTTAAGCAGTTAGCTACCTCATTCTGGTTACCGGGACGATAATGCATGGTATAATTATACGCAGCCAAAGTCAAGGCCCATCTCTGTATCCTAGCAGAGGCCATTGACGGAATACCTTTACGTGCATTAAACAAGGATTGGAGTGGCTTATGATCTGACAACAACACAAAGTGCATCCCAAACAAGTATTGGTGAAATTTCTTTACACCGAAAACACAAGCAAGACCTTCTTTTTCAATCATGCTGTAGTTGCGCTCTGCTGCAGTCAGCGTGCGCGAAGCATATGCAATAGGCTTATCAACACCATCGATGCGGTGTGCCAACACAGCCGAAATACCATAGGCTGATGCGTCGCATAACAATCTAATTTCCTTAGATGGGTCGTAATGCACTAATATTTTGTCAGAACATAATAAATTCTTAGCCTCTGCGAAAGAAGCTTGCTCACTCTTTGACCAACTCCATTGAACACCTTTGCACAAGAGTTTATTTAATGGCTCTAGCACAGTTAACACATTAGGTAAAAATGCACAATAATAATTTAAGAGTCCAAGAAATGATTTCAACTGAGTCACGTCAGTCGGTGGTGGCGCATTCTTAATCGCTTGTACTTTCTCCTCGGTTGGACTTACTCATGTAGCAGTTACACGTTTTCCAAGGAATACCACCTCCGGTTGGTAGAAGGAACACTTCTCTTTCTTTAACCGCAAACCATATCTTGACAATCGACTCAAAACCTCATTTAGGTTATTCAGATGCTCCTCCTTCGAGCTACCGGTTAACAATATGTCATCAGATCGAACTACTGTGTGAGGTACTCCCTTTAACAAATTTTCGATCTGTCTCTGAAAAATTCCTGGGGCTGATTTGACCCCGAATGGTAAGCGTGCGTACATGAACAGTCCCTTTTGTGTGTTTATAGTTGTATATTTCATTTACTCTTCGTCCAAAAGCATTTGTTGGTACGCGTTTGCGAGATCCGGTTTGGTGAAGTACTTGCCTCCAGCCAAACATGCGAACAAGTCCTGCTCTTTAGGAATAGGATAATTGTCTAGTGTAGACTGCTTGTTCATTGTCAACTTATAATCACCACAACTTCTTACTGTCTCACCATCCGCTTTTAACACTGGAACTATGGGTGCTGCCCATTCTGACGTTTCCACATGTTTTACGACCCCGTTTCTTACATCACGCTCCAACGCTTCCTCAACTTTCTGGCGAAGCATGTACGGAACGGCTCTTGCCTTGTAATACAAGGGCGTGGCATCAGGGTTAACGTGGATCTTGGCTTTGGGTCCTGTATAGGTTCCCAGTCCATCCTTAAATACGTCCGGAAATTTATTAATAATGTTATTAATTTCCCCGTCACAATTATCAACAGTTATGTTCTTTAATTCTTGCCAATCAAGCTTGATATATTCCAAACAATTACGGCCAAACATTGCCGGTCCGCTGCCCTTTACAACTAGCAATTGAAGTTCATGCACAAAGTTTTTATACGAAACGCTCACGTTAGTCGTCCCAACAATGTCTACATTTCCATTCGTGTATGTGCGTCGTACAGTGTGGCTTTTTGCTAACGGTGGTTTATTGCCTTTCCATAAGTTGTTATAATGAGTTTCACTCATGATACTAATGCTTGCTCCCGTGTCAACCTCCATAGTGAGGGGCACTCCATTAAGTTTAACCTGGACTGTTATTGGTGCTACGCTACCCTTGCTCTCTATGTTAAATAATACTTCATCGTGTTCATACTGAGCTTGGTGCTGTTGCTGGCCCTGTGGCGCAGCTGTGTCAGTTACATAATTATTGACTTTGCCCTTCTTCCCATCCTTTTTCTGTTTGGGATTCTTACAAGCTTTACGCAAATGCCCTCGCTTACCACAGCCGTGGCACATCACCTCCTTGTGTTTACAATCTGGAGCGAGATGCGGGCCTAGACAAAGATAACATGTAGGTGTAGGCCTATCACTTGAAGTAGAATTATTGTTACTGACCTTTCTGTTGTTGTATCTGGATTGGGTATGTTGAACCTTGTTCACTGAAGTAGTCCCACCAATGTTAATATCTTTCACATTAGCGTCTGCTTCCAAAATGGCATTTTCAATTTCCACTGCCGTTTTAAAATTCAGCGTGGTTTCCGACAACATCTTCCATTGAATTCGGTTGTCGTTTATGCCGAGGACGAGCCTGTCCCTCAACATTTCCTCGAGCGTATCACCGAAACGACATGGTTCAGCTAACCTACGTAAACTAGCTACGTAGTTGCTCACTGATTGACCAGCCGGTCTAGTACACGAGTAGAACTTGAATCGACTTACGATTATACTTGATTTAGGCTCCGAATGACTCTTCAATAATTCAGTCAATTCGTTGTATGACTTATCTGTTACTTTAGCTGGTGCAAGCAAGTCTTTCATTAGACTGTATGTCCTCGAATTGCACACCGTGAGCAAGACAGCTCGTTTCTTGGCGTCGTCCTTTATTTCATTTGCGATGAAATACTGCTCGACCCTTTCGACGAAGTCTGTCCAATTTTCACCATCCTGGAATTCCCGAAGAACACCTAATTGTGCCATGACTCTCAGGAAGTTTCGCTGGTTGTAATTCAAGTATTTTTATCCTCGTCGCCACTGTAATAGCTTCGATGACTATTAAAAAGTAGAATGACTCTGGGAGTAAACTTCAACACGTCTACTTTATTTCAATACATAACACAGAGTAAATCCCGCCTCAAGCGGTAATACAAATGTAGTGTCGGCACGACGCACCTTGATACTACGCGCGCGCTATTATCCAGGGTATGGTTATTATGGTTACCAGTTCATGTAATAGTAAACAGTTTATGAATATCACAGTGACCCTCATTTTTTATTACTAGTTCTTAAAGCACATGAGTTAACGATCATAATGGCTGATCGGACATTGTGACGTCATCACATTGCCATCAGAAATTTAAAAAACATTGAATTTTTATCTAAGTATGATGTCATTTTTTAAAATACTCAATTGAGCGTATCTCACTTATCTTTAATCGATCGTATCCAAACTTTGAGTATTTTATAGCAATTCAATTCTCTTTCAAAAATGTGATTTTTCTTACATTATGACGTCATCATGGTCAAAATAAAAGTTTTTTCTGACCTCCCTTATCTTTCTTTTCTCAAGACAATGATGACCCTATAGCATCCTAACCAGTCATATTCAGTGGGCATAAACTTCAGGTCGCGTTTGAATATCATAGTATCGGTACGCGTGATCGAGAGCAAGGCAAAATAATCCCAAAAGATCCAAATATATAACTTCAATATAAATATTTAATAAAACGATGAGGAGTATAATGATTTTGGACCGATGTTGTTGTCACAAAAATCAACACTCAAAACTGACTATCCTAACTACTAAAGTAACTTATATACAGCAGGGGGACAGGAAGCAAGGGCTCATCAAGACATTCCTTACCAGTGATGTAGCATAAACATCCTGAGTGACTTTCCCAGTAAGGAATGCATGACTGACTTAAGTAGACCCAGGAGAGGGAGAGGGGTGAATGGCTTATGGGTCATGTCCAGTGGATAATATGTTACATTCCCCCGCTTGCCAATTCGAAGCCGTGTCTTCGAAACCAAACAATCATTAATCCCAAATTTCAACAGCATAATTAAACAGGGACCATCCGCAAAAGTAAACTTAACAAGCAATATAAAAAAAAATTACCTAAAATGAAAATGCAAAGATGATAAGAAAATATAAGCATATAACAGTAAATTCAGCAATCAAATTTAAGGTTTAGCAAAATCAAAGTTCAAAGTAAATATATAGAAATGTTCAGAAGTTCAAAATAAACGGAATAGTTGCATTGGTACAGTGCAGCATAGGCTTGCATACAATACAATACAAATATCTTTATTGCAATCATATAAAATATAGATTGAATTTACAATCAAAAATTAACAAAGTCATTAAACATTAAAAAAAACCAAGAGAATCGCAAAAACATCAAGAATTAGTTACAAAAGTCAAATACCAAATTTAAAATTTAAAATTTAAAGATATTGCACGGTTAAGCAAGAAAAAAAAACACCCCACATTAAAAATCCATTAAAAAAATTAAAAAAAAAAAAATTAAAAAAACACGATTAAAAATTAACCAAAAGAATTAGATCATCTACCAAGGCTAGCAAAAACAGAGCTACTGCAAAACAACCAGGAATCTACCTGGGGCCTTCTATGGGGAGGCTGATGCTAGGGCCTACCCAGCCTCCCATGGTGACCACTGTGATGGAGTACAAAGACCACCGACTGAATCACCATTCATAAGATAATCCATGATTTATAATGAATTGTTTAAATCTATTGGTACGCATGTGTGGTATGGAAAATGTTTTATTGTGTCTTAGGTTGTATTTGTGTTCAATTGGTGGTGGGAGAAGGTAGTTCAGTCGGTGCTCATTGGATTCAAGTTTAGTAAAATACCTCCTACTCATCTCCAGCAGTCGGTCCCGAAGGCGGGGCAGGTCCAGAGCAATTTGTGCGTCTCCATAGGAGACTCCAGGTAATATTCAGCCCAGAGCTCGTTTTTGTATTTTTTCGAGAGCATCTTTTTGGGTTTGAGTCAGACCAGTATACCAAAGAGGGCAAGCATACTCAATTACCGATCTTATGATAGCACAAAAGAAGTACCTTAGGGCATTTAATTCTAATCCTGCCCTACTTAGTTGCTTTAAGAAGTAAATTCTTGTATTACATTTCTTACATATATAATCAATATGACTTTGCCAAGATAAATTATCTTTGATAATGACACCCAGAATGTAATGACCATTCATAAATGTCATTACACGCTATTTGCATATTGCTGCAATTAAAGGAGGATATTGTTTTGGAAGCTGTTGTGTCATCCATATATTTGACTACAGGCAAGTTGATATTAAGGCTGTTTATGAATATCAGAAACAGAACAGGTCCTAACCAAGACCCTTGTGGGACGCCATCGTTGGGAGATAGCCAGGATGATAGGTGATTCCCTATTTTAACTTGCTAAAGACGATTACTTAAAAATGATCTAATCCAGTTCACAAGAATATCATCCACATTTAGATCTCTAAGTTTCTGTATTATGCGGTCATTATCAATCAGGTCAAATGCCTTTTTATAGTCTAATAGAAGAACCCTGACCTCCTTTCCTATGTCAGTTTCATTAAACCATTGGATCATAGTAGTTACTAGGGCATCAACAGTAGATAGACCTTTACAACAGCCAAATTGATTGGGATCAATCTGGTCTTCAACGCAATTCCATGATAATTTCCCTATTAAACTTTCAACACTCTTACCACATACCGAGGTAAGAGAAATAGGCCTTAAATCGGTTTCTATACAAGTAGGGGAGCTTTTTTAGGGATGGGGATAATGACTGCACTTTCCAAGCAGACGGGACATAGCCTTCTCTTAAAGATGAGTTGGCTATGGCACACAAGGGAGGGGAAATAATCTCTGCATACTATTTGAGAACCCATGTAGGTATACTATCTGGTCCCGGGGCTTTATTAACTTTAAGTGCTCGAAGCTTGGAGAGTATCATGTCAATATTAATAATCATACTATCAGGGACATCATTAAAATTAACATTTTCAGGTATTGAAACCGGTTAGAATACATCAGTAAGTGATTTGAAGAAATATTGATTTTGTTAGCCAGTAAACATCCATCACCATCACAAACATTGTTGATGAGATAATTAAGTGGGTTACATTTTTTACCTTTATTTATAATGTTTTTGGTTTTACGCCACCAGCTTCTTGAATCAGCATTATAAAGTTGGGAGACTTCTCGTTCGTAGTATCGTTTTTTGAGGGTTTTTTTTGTGGATCTGTTAACAATATTGCGTATGAGGTTGTAGGTTTCTACATTCCCTTTCCTGAATTCAGATTGACGCTTACGTATGAGGCATTTGTATTCACTGGTGACCCAAGGTTTATCAATGTTATTTTCTTGTATTCCTTAAGTGGGAAAAAGCGATCAATTAGTTTGCATAGACTATCCATGAAGAACCGAAATTGGTGTTCACACCTGTCAGCAGAAAACAGATCATGCCGTCTGATTCCATTTAACTCTTCAGAAAAAAGAGATTAAGATTGGTCATTTACGACTCGTTTAGTAAATGTATGAACAGCCACAGGATCAGATATAACAACAGTTTTAGGTTTGCAAATAACAACTTGATGGTCCGATAGGCCAAGTGCTGGCTCAATAAATGGAATATTATAGTATTTTTCCATATTAGAATACATCAGGTCCAATGAAGCTTGTGCACGAGTGTAAACTGTTACTAGTTGTTCATGCTGTTACTATCCCATTTACCAGCAAACCCTTTAAAGGGGCATTCAGGCGGGTTGGTGAACCAGGTTTTGCCAGAATCTTATCTCAATAATCCAATTAAACATCAAAGAAGAATACATCTACTTAAGAGTCATTATTACAGCAGGCATTGCTGTTTCTCAATAAATTACCAGTGTAGTATTTAAAAACCAGGCTGGAAAATTTTAAAAACCTGTTGTTCAAAATAATTTGGCATTTTTATTACCTTAGCTATAATTTCCGATAAAAATCATAATAGATATGCTTTTGAATTTTAAAAATCAATGACTTATGTTAGAAGTTACAACATGGTTTTTTTTATTTAATTGTGCTAGTCTTCTTTGAACTATTCATAACAAATGAGCCTCACTGTTAATCTTGTTACAAAATTCTCTGAAGCAGTAATTAATAGAGATAAGAAGAGATCGGCAAAACTTTGTTCAAAAATGTAAAATTTGGTAAATGGTGAAGTTTCCTCATGTTGAGTGGGTATTGTTTGATTCGTTGATCCTTTATCCTATTGAAATCTCCGGCTAGAAAAAAAAACAGTGTCAGGGTGCTTTTGACGGATATGATCCAAAGTTTGAATAATATGCTCCTCTGTTACGTGGTCATTGGTATTTGGTGGGTGATATAGTGCTTCAATTGATATATTGGCGATTGCTCTTGGGAGGCATTTAGGTCTCAGTGTGACCCAAATGCTTTCATGGCTGTTGTCTCTAAAAACATCCCAGAGTTCAAAAGGGATGTTGTCTTTGATGTACATCATAACTCCTCCATGGGGGCGGTCTAAACGATCCGCTCGTATGATAGTATAGCCGTTAATAGCGACAAGACAATCATCAATGTGGGGTTTCAGAAACCAGAAACGTTTCGATAACTATAATGATTTCTGGGTGGGTTTCTCTGAGTTCATCCATTTTATTCATGATGGATCTGGCATTGTGTACAACAAAAGCGGGCAAAGTCCACCTGTTAAACAGAGTTACTAAGTTGGTAAGTGACACTGACCTGTGTTTCCGATGTTCACTTGGCACAATATTCCTGTTACTAGAACAGATAGTTAATATTTTTCTGCGTTTCTTTCTCCCCCTCCCCCTCTCGACACCTTCTAGGCCTATGCTGATCACATAATATACATTCCTATGTGGTTTATGGCGTTTTCGCTTACACTGTATAAGTTCTTTTCGAGAATAGCGAATAAGAGAGCAAACTATTGGCATGCATAGTATTGGTTGAAGTTGATCATGGTTATATGCGCCATAAGCCATTTCTATTTTCGGTATCGTAGTGAGCGAAATCAGATTAATGGAAGGAGGCGGTAATTCTATATGGCGTTAGCGCCAGCTCCGGTCTGGTGGTGTTACCGGAAGTTGTTTCCGTTCGGCTAGCGTTGGTAGGCAGTATCGAATTCCCGGCCTAGCTACGACGATAAAACGTAAAACATCAAAAGTACGCAAAAAAAGTTCAAAACACATGAAATCCACAGACCAAACAATCACGAGATTCCAGACAAGACCAACAGAGGAGAAAACCACGAGAAAAATGACTTAAATATTGGTGAAGTTAGGGAAAAACAAGACAAATTTCCCACCGCAGCTGTTTGTCACAGCGCCACCATGTCAACCAACTAAATTTAAAAGTGTTCGCCTACTGTTATTGTCACTGAAAATGTTCACAGGTCAAAATCCAATCCAAGGTTTGTTTAAAAGGTCATAAATAAAGTTTCTGCTACATCAAAATAGGCTGTGTCCATAAAAATGCATCAATCATTCTGAAACTGGTAGTCCAGCAGTCAGTTGCTAGGCAACACTATGACCTTCAATCTTTAGGTCATTATTTTCTGTGTTGAAGTTCAATACTTGGATCATACCAGTTCTGGTGTAAAATAAAATGCAAGAAAAATGTTCAAAGTACAGTATATCGATTCAAAATCATTTTCTTCCATGGAATTATTCCCCCTGGTGATAAATTTCTTGCATCCATTCATACGTTAGTGTCAAATGTTTCTTGATATCCATAGTGAAATGTCTAGGCACAATTGAGTTCCAGTGCAGGAATTCCTCTCCGGTCTTGATGTGGAGAGAACCAATCATAACACAATTTCACATACACTATTATGACATAGGCTTTGACTTACTTTAATTTAACCTAATTAAAACAATAATAGTCTTTCCACTTAATTAAATACGGTATATTTGGCATGTACAAAATCACATACATATTAAATTAAAATGTCATAAAAGTAAACTTAACTACAAAATTGTTCCTATCATTTTACTGTATAACAATACAAATTATGTGAAGAACCAAATTTAAATTCGAGACAAAGCATCCGCATTATTGTTATGCGAGCCATTCTTATATTGAACAGTAAACGTATAGGGCTGGAGTGTTAAACTCTATCTAGTAAGGCGAGGGTTTGTAGTCTTCGAGGGTTTGTAGTCTTCATTCGGTCAAGCCATTTAATAGCTTTGTGATCAGTCTGAACTATAAAGGCACGACCAAATAGATATAATGAAACTGGCGTATGGTCCATATAATAGCTAAACATTCGTTTTCCATAATCCTATAGTTTTCTTCACATTTAGTCAATTTTCTATTTAAGTAAGCAACAGGGTGTTCATTTCTATCATGGTCACATTGTGTTAAGACAGCACCAATAGCGCGATTACTAGCATCACATTGTAGGATAAATTGTTTATCAAAATTAGGGCTTATTAATACAGGGAAATCAGTTAATTATGTTTGTAACGTTCTAAAAGAGGTTTCCATCTATTTGGTCCATTCCACTTTGTTTGGTTTTGATTTTTGAGTTTCCTCAGCTAATGGGTGTGCGATTTGGGAAAAGTTAGGAATAAATTTTCTGTAATAATTTGCAAGACCTAAGAAGGCTCGGACATTTGTTTTGGTGATAGGGCGGGGATAATTCTTTAAGGCCGATAATTTATCAGTGCTTGGCTTGATTTGTCCATTACCAATAACATGGCCCAAGTAAGATACAGTTTCACGGGCTATCTCGCATTTCGTAGGTTTTACTGTGAGACCGGCAGCATTTAGTCTGTTTAGTACTTCAGTTATGTGAAGTAAATGGGAAATGCCAGTCATTACTAAATATTGCAATATCATCTAAGTATGCTCTAGAAAAATGTTCAGTACCTCTCAAAATGTTGTCTATCAGTCTTTGGAAAGTACCTGGGCTATTAGCCATGCCGAATGGCATAACTTTGTAATGGTATTGACCCCATGGTGTAATGAATCCAGATTTTAGTTTAGCTTCATCAGTTAAAGCAATTTGGTAATACCCTTGTGTGAGGTCAAGTTTAGTTATAAATTTAGCACTACCAACTTTGTCTATAATTTCATCTATTCGGGGCATAGTGTACGGATCCATAATTGTAATTTTATTAAGTTCTCTGTATATAGTACAAATACGCAGGGAGCCATCAGGTTTAGGAACAGAGACAATCATTCTTTTCGGTCATCTTTTGGCCAATAGCAATGCTGTACGTGCGCATCAAACATAGGTACCTTTGCGCGTATTTGTGCCGCTATACAGTGAAATTATGGTAAAATCAGACCTATCTTTAATCAGTTATAGCTCCTTAGGTTAAAAGGTGACCCCAATTTTTATTACATATTCTAAAAGCACATATGTTGTAAATATGATTTTATAGATCAAAATGGCTGATCGGACATTGTGACGTCATAATATTGGCATCTGAATTCAAAGAAAGTGAATTATAGCTATGACGTCATTTTTGAAAATACGCATTTGAGCGTATCTCGCTTATTCTTAATCGATCGTCTTCCAACTTTGAGTATGTTATAGCTAAGACAATTCTCTTTCATATATTTCACTTCTTTTTACATTTTGATGACGTCATCATGGTCAAAAAATTGTTTTTTCTGACCACTTCATCTTTCTTTCCTCAAAACGTTGATGAGCCCATATCATCTTAATAACCATTCGTCATTTCTGAATCATATTAGGTGAGCATAATCTTCAGGTCAAGGTTGAATGTCAGGTACCCTAATTTTCCGTTCCCGCGACTTAACGTGCGTGTACGCGTGCGTCAACATTTACATATGCATAAAACCATGAATATTTTTAATCACTTATAGCTCCATAGGATGAAAGGTGACCCCCAATTTTTATTACATATTCTGAAAGCACATGAGTTGTAGATACGATTTTATAGATCAAAATGACTGATCGGACATTGTGACGTCATCATATTACCA
>NW_022707166.1:0-2639 GCF_011630105.1 Anneissia japonica | reverse complement strand
AAAAAATTAATTTTATTTATGACGTTATTACTTTATATACTCCTTTGAACGTACTCGCTTATCTTGATTGATTGTCTCCCACCTGTGAGTATGTTATAGCTAAATCAATTCTCTTTCGGACGTGTCCCTTTATTTTTTATTTTGATGTCGTTATCATGGTCGAAAAGAATGCTTTTTTTGGAGCCTTCTCATCTTTCTTCCTTAAAATATATAAACACATTGAAAATAGAGGGCGGCAGACTGTATTTCGACACTTTCAGACCGATAGTTCGTATACTGTAAAGGCAAAATTCGTGTTGCATTACCAACCAACAGGGGGTTTTAAATTAAACTTGACCAGGTTTAAATTCATGTGCCATTACCGTCGTCAGGCACGTCGTATAAGGTATTCGTACTTGTGCGTTAAAATTTTAAAATTGTTAATATCACTTTTCAGATAATTTAAAGCACGTTTCAGGTCATTTTGAATATTCCAAAACTTTCTAAAATTTACGCGCCGTACGCTCATTTCCACGCCCACAGCACGTAGTGAAGCTGGAAATTACGTTTCAGTTACATGTGTTGGGTTGGTGACACTGTATTAATACTACCATGCGCACGGAAGTTAAGACGTATGTGTACACATTCGTAAGTCCTTAAAATGCTCAAAATTACTCTTTTCCTTTAAAATTTCTTTTAAAATGCTCAAAATTACTCTTTAAATAGAGCATGTTTTAGCATATAATACTTTAATGCTTAATTTCGTGTGCCATTACTGTACACGCACACATTGTGACGTGCGCGTCTGTTAAAATTTGAAAATTCTCCATATCACTATTCAGATAGTTTAAAGAACGTTTCGGGTCATTTTCAGCATTCCAAAACTTTCCATATTTACGCGCCATACGTTCGTTTCCACGCACGCAACACGTAATGAAGTAGGAAATCACGTTTTGTTCATGACACATTATTCAAATCAGGAGTCGCTCTTTGTGCTATTACCGTGCTCACGGGCGTCAAGACGTACGTGTACTCATGCGTAAATCTTTAAAAATGCTCAAAATTATTCTTTTTAAAAAAACTAATTACAGCATATTTTAGCATATTATGACAATTTTCAATCAGCACAGCATGAGCTTTATGAGGGTCGAAGTACGGCGGATCACCTAACTCGGCCTCAGTGACGAGTTCAAATCTAGTTGGTGATCCGCTAACGTTAGCGGATCACCTCTTGTTATTGTACTGGATCAACTTTCTTATTGGTGATCCGCTACACTAGCGGATCACCTCTTGTTATTGTCAGGATCATCATCATCTTCATCTTTTTGGTGATCCGCTACACTAGCGGATCACCTCTTGTTATTGTCAGGATCATCATCATCATCTTTTTGGTGATCCGCTACACTAGCGGATCACCTCTTGTTATTGTCAGGATCAACATCTTTTTGGTGATCCGCTACACTAGCGGATCACCTATTGTTATTGTACGAGATCTTTTTTTTTTTATTCTACATTCTGACAAATAACTGTTCGCACGATATCTCAAAATTGCCGAGAGCTACGCACAAAACGACTACAACAAAATATTTGGCTTGGCCTGGAATAGTGACAATAAGCTTTGCAAGGTTACCAGAAACGTGTGACGTCATCTACGCGCATTTTTGTGTTTTTTACGCAATTGATTATAACCAATTGACATTTCGAAATCGTATTACGTGAGCATTAACTTCGAGTGAAGGTTGATTGTAATGTACACTCATTTTGCGCGTGCGCTTCATAACGCCCGTATACGCATGCGTCAAAATTTTAAAATGGTCGAAATCAATTTTTGACTAAATTAGAGCACGTTTTAAGCCATTTTGAGCATTTCAACATTTTTAAAATTTTTGTCACCGCGTGCGCATTTTTACACGCGCGTCACGTACAGAAGTAAAAAATATTGTTTTTTTTAAATGTTTTAGGTCCCTGACACTGTATTCACAAATTTCCAATCTTTTTTGGTCATTTAGGGTCAATAGCAATGCCGTACGCGCGCATAGAACATAAAAGCACATGTGCGCGTTTTTTTCGACATATAGCAAAAATAGGCCAAAAACATGCCTATTTTCAATCAATTATAGCTCCTTAGAATGAAAGGTGACCCCCAATTTTTATTACATATTCTGAAAGCACATGAGTTGTACAATTATGATTTTATAGGTCATAATAGCTGATCGGACATTATGACGTCATCATATTGCCATCTGAATTCAACAAACTGAATATTATCGATGTCGTCATTTAAAAAAAATGCGCATTTGAGCGTATCTCGCTTATTCTTGGTCGATTTTCTTCCAACTTTGAGTATGTTATAGCTAAGTCAATTCTCTTACATACACGTACAATTTTTAACATTTCGATGACGTCATCATGGTCAAAATATAGGGTTTTGCTTACCCCCTTATCTTTCTTTCGTCAAACCATTGATGACCCCATAATCACCTTAATCATTCGTGATTTCTGAATCATATTTAGTGGGCATAAACTTCAGGTCATGGTTAAATGTTATGTACATTATATTTTTGTGCGCGGGTAATAACGCGAGCGTTCGCGTGTGTCAAATTGAAAATATGCTTTATATCAGGTCTTTTTTTAATCAGTTATAGCTCCTTAGGATGAAA
>NW_022707165.1:0-557 GCF_011630105.1 Anneissia japonica | reverse complement strand
CACTCAAAATTCACATGGATAATAGCTTTAAAAAGTTACCTAAAATCGTTTAACGATCGCATGATAACATCATCGGCCAAACACCGTTCGTAAAATAGAAAGGTTCGTAAATGAGAAGTTCGTAATTGGGAAGATCGACTGCAGTCGACCTTCTCAATTACGTACCCTTTGGTCTAGAAGGCGTTCGTAAGAAGTATGAAAAAATAGCGCCCTCTATCGAGAAAAATAACAGAAACATAGATTTTCTAACCATGTGTGTGCGCTGAACGATCGTCACGGCCTATTGGTATGGTCTATGACTGGTCTAAGTTTATACAGAATATTTACAATGTACAGGACTTCGTAGCAAACAACAACAAATTCTAAACTATTCTATATTATTACTGTATAGACGAACCTCTCTCCAAAATCAAGAAGAACTCCGCATGGGCGACGATCATTCGTTTAACCATGTGCTTGTTGCGCAGATGGATTTATGCTTTGCGCTGATTGGTATGCACGCTCCAGGGTTTTAGCATTGTGAACCAGCCGCCACACTGCTACCAGCCTTTGATCGC
>NW_022707164.1:0-634 GCF_011630105.1 Anneissia japonica | reverse complement strand
TATTTAAGCCTGATGAGAGTGGGTAGCTTTTAGCTACTCATAAGAAACAAGTTTGTAGCCAATAAACACAGATGGAATCGTTTTAAGTTTTGTGCATATTGTTATATTTGATTCTGCTCCTAGCCGGTTGAGCCCTCTCATCCTGATGATTTGCACCAACTTCCCTTTGATTATATATATATAATGGTAATGACTGTAGACTTGTATAGCGCATAATACCAGGTCTGTATGCGCTTTACAAAAGAAATGAGACAAAGAAGAGAGAAAGAAAAAAGAACAACAACCATAAGAGAAAAAAAGAAAAACAATTAGATGGATGAGAGAAGATGAATTTTGAATCTGGCCTTCAATATGAAAACGGTTTGAGATTCCTGTAAATATACGGAATGGTGTTACTCGGAGTTGTAGACCGGCTACCTTAAAGCTCGATTGTCATACAATTGGTACACTGTGATCGCTGCATATTTTTTTTTAACTGCAATCGTTGCACTGCGTAGCTGTACCCGACGCAATTATTATGTGGATTAATTAATCTAATTATTTATTTACTCATTAACGTATATTTATTTGTGTCGGACCAGACAGGATGAGAAAGATAGGCAAAATAAGATGCAACTACTCTTCGGGGTCACCA
>NW_022707163.1:0-1203 GCF_011630105.1 Anneissia japonica | reverse complement strand
CCATCAATAAGCTCTGAATAATTTATCAAAACTATTAAAGTAATTCATTATTGTTCTGTTTTGTAGAGATTTAATGTACAACCCACTATTGGCTTATTGTCATTAGTTTATATATTTGATTATTGTTATATCTTTTAAATTGTTATTTTGTAGTATGACAAATTATGTGATATCTTATTTAGTACTATTTAAGCTTCCTGGCTCAAATTAAGTACAGTATGTATCGTCAGTTACCATAGTGTTATAAACCTATAATTTATACAGTAATTTACCAACAGGTGGCATTTATGAAGCGTCCATCAATAAGCTCTAAATAATTTATCAAAACTATTAAATAATTCATTATTGTTCTATTTTGTAAAGATTTAATGTTCAACCCACTATTTGCTTATTGTCATTAGTTTATATTATTTGATTATTGTTATATCTTTTAAATTGTTATTTTGTAGTATGACAATTTATATATCTTTTTTAGTACTATTTAAGCTTCCTTTCTCAAATTAAGCATATAATTCGTTAATCAACATTATAGTTATCTCACAAAAACATCCAAATTATGTCCCTTTATAAATTTAAAAATTTTTTCTACATAATTGAACATTACAAATAAGCGTAATGTCAGTTCCCAACCGGTCATTATAAAAATATTAATATCTTATGAAAAATTTAATAGATTTGTAAGTCATTAACCATGTACTTCTAGTATACTAATGCAGTATACAACTCGAGTTTTGTCTGTCTCTCGGACATAAGGTATCAGAATTTGTTTTAATTCCTAGTTTTTGTGCATCTAAATTATGTAACGTCAGTTACCGCACTCATTTCCTCCACTCAATCTGTACCAGAAATGGTGAAAAGTAAGTTGGTATTCTTGTATTTTACTCCCTTAGTACTACCATCCAGCAATAAAAAATAATTAGGTCTTTCCTATTTTTAATATAAATTGAGTAACAATGTGAATATAAAGGAGGAAATGTAACGCCAGTTACCGTGGAATTCCCCACATTGTTATATCATTCATTCATTCATTCATTATGGTTTATTCAATAAAAATTGACATGGCAACATAAAACGTTGAATTGCGTCAACTTACAAAAGATTCTCATAAAAAAGTTACTAAATAAAACACGCAAACACAATCACAAAAGGGGCATCACAAAAGGGGCATTGAGGCAATATACAAAAGATGGCAAAAATACAATA
>NW_022707162.1:239-2706 GCF_011630105.1 Anneissia japonica | reverse complement strand
GGAGCAGCGGTGTCGCTCATCGGCGAACAGACCGCGCGTAGACTCAACGGCTTGAAGCTTATCAGGTCAAACCTCACGCTGTTCACGTACACCCGCGAGAAGATAACGCCAGTCGGGATGGCAGACGTGTCTGTGCGGTACCAAGGCCAGGTCGCCACGCTTCGGGTGTACGTCGTGCGGGGGAGGGGACCGTCTCTCCTCGGCCGAGATTGGCTGGCCCGCATCAGGCTAGACTGGGCCGCAGTTCACCTTGTGCAACCCGTGCCGAGCCAGTGGGAGGATCAGTTGGAGGAGATTCTTCAAAGACATCAAGGGTTGTTTAGCGACGACCTTGGGAAACTCAAGGGCATGGAGGCGAAACTCTTCTTGAAGGAGGGGGTGGTTCCTCGGTTTTGTAAACCGCGTCCGGTGCCGTATGCCCTGCGGGACAAGGTCAAGGGTGAACTGGATAGGCTGGAGGCCTGTGGAGTGATCGAACGGGTGTCGTGCTCGGATTGGGCCACCCCGGTTGTCACGGTGCTGAAACGGAATGGAGACGTCCGATTGTGCGGGGACTTCAAATCCACGGTTAACCCGGGGCTCAGCGTGGAGCAATATCCACTGCCGTCAATCGATGAAATATATGCGCGATTGGCGGGGAGTCAATACTTCACGAAGCTAGACCTGCGTGATGCATATTTTCACCTGCCGATGGATCCCGGGAGTAGCGAGCTTTTGACAATCAACACGTGTCAAGGACTCTATCGATATACCCGACTCTGTTTTGGGATTGCTTCGGCCCCAGCTTTGTGGCAGAAAGCCATGGATCAGGTTTGCATTGGCCTGCCCGCTCAGACCTACCTGGACGATGTGCTCATTGCGGGGAAAACGGCGGACGAGCATCTTGCGAACATTGCCCAAGTGCTGACAAAGCTAGAAGCGTGCGGCCTGCGCTTGAACAGGGACAAGTGCGCGTTCTTCAAGCAGCGCTTGGAATACCTCGGGCACATCATCACGCCGGAGGGGCTGTTGAAAGGTCCTCGGAAGGTGGAAGCGATTCAACACATGCCACCGCCTCGCGACAAGACGCAGCTGCGCTCGTTCATTGGTATGGCCCAGTATTACCAAAGGTTCGTGCGCGGGCTCAGCTCACAACTTGCGCCGTTAACGCGGTTGCTCAGGAAGGACGAGCGCTGGGCTTGGGGGCCTGCACACCAGGCGTCGTTCGACCGCGTCAAGCGGCTGCTCACAGAGGATACGGTCCTCGTGCACTACGAGCCTGCGCGTCCGCTCCTATTGGCATGCGACAGCTCTGCATATGGCATCGGGGCAGTGCTCTCCCACAGGATGGACGATGGTTCCGAGCGGCCTGTTTGTTTTGCATCCCGGACCCTGTCCACAGCAGAGCGCGGATATGCCCAGATTGAGCGTGAGGCTCTCAGCCTCGTCTGGGGTGTGCGGAGGTTTCATCAATATCTGCTGGGGCGGCATTTCACTTTGCAGACGGATCACAAACCGCTTCAATTCATCCTGAGACCCGAACGCGGGGTGCCGGTGGTAGCAGCCGCGCGAATACAGCGGTGGTGTCTGTTTCTGGGTGCTTACGATTATGATATTCAGTTCCGAAGCACCGAGAAGCATGCTAACTGCGACGGGCTCTCACGCTTGCCGTGTGCGGAGGGTCCAGCTGCGTCTGAGTTGGGCGACCGGGTCGATGTGTTCGCGCTGGGCCAGGTCCAAAGCGGGCCGGTCACGGCCAGGCAGGTCGCGGTGGAATCGGCTCGTGATCCGGTGCTTGCCCGTGTCGTCCAGGCGATTTCTACGGGGAATTGGAGCGATCTGCCTTCGACACCGGCATTTCAACCTTTCACGTCACGCGCAGCGGAGCTGTCGGAGCTGTTGTTGGTCCAACGGTGCGTTATGTGGGGAATGAGGGCGGTGATTCCACCGAGGTTCAGGCAGCGGTGTTTGGAAGAACTGCATGTCAGTCACCTTGGCATCGTGAAGACCAAGAGTCTTGCTCGTAGCCTGTTGTGGTGGCCGGGGTTGGAGTGAAGACCAAGAGTCTTGCTCGTAGCCTGTTGTGGTGGCCGGGGTTGGACAAAGACATTGAGCAGTTGGTTAAGCGTTGCGCCACGTGCCAGACAGATGCTGATAACCCGCGTCGAGCTTCGGGTCTCTGGCCTGTGCCAGACCGAGCTTGGCACAGTAGAGAAGCTGCGGACGATCTTTGCTAATAAAGGGTTGCCGGAGATCCTGGTCTCTGATAATGGTCCGCAGTTCATCGCTTTGCTAATAAAGGGTTGCCGGAGATCCTGGTCTCTGATAATGGTCCGCAGTTCATCGCGGGTGTATTTGATGAGTTTATGCGCCAGAATGGTATTCGACATCTAAGGTCCGCACCGTATCATCCTGAGACGAATGGCCAAGCTGAGTCGTTTGTTAAGATGTTGAAACGGGCTTTGCGCAGGGGGGGGGGGGTGTTGCA
>NW_022707162.1:0-163 GCF_011630105.1 Anneissia japonica | reverse complement strand
GCAGCGGGTAATGGTGCGCGATTATTTCCACGGTTCCAAATGGGTGCCGGCGGTGGTCTCTGTGGTGCTGGGGCCGGCGAATTGCATGGTGCGGACTGATGGTGGGGATGTGTGGAAGCGGCACGTGGACCAGATGCATGATCGCTGTTCAGCGTCACCCCCC
>NW_022707161.1:0-785 GCF_011630105.1 Anneissia japonica | reverse complement strand
AATAATTTATTTTTTGGCAGGTCTACCACTATATTATACCATGAAAGTTTAATACTTGCATAATAATTATATCATTGATCGTTTATGCACATAGGGTCTTTCCTAACGAATTGTTCAGTTTTACTAAGATGATATGTTTCATTTAACAACAGAAACCGACAAAAGTAGCCGCTGTACTGTAAAGATAGGCAAGTTCATTAAAGCACAACACAGCTGTTGTGCGTATTAAAGATATAATTCTGTCAGTTTATACACACGTATAAGATCAGTTAAGACCATTATATACACAGTCGCTGTGCGTATAGCCTCGTCCTACTTTAAAATTGTTCAAATGTTAAAATCAATGAACTGCTGTACGGTACTCCTCAGTTGATTTGGATAGGCATGGACAAATAAAATATACAGTAATCTGAAAGTTATCCTGATTTACAAATATTCAACATTATAAAATTCAAATACAGTAAAACCTCGAATTAAAGCCCATCGGCTTCTTAACTTGTTTGCGAAATTGATGCTTCTTTTCGAGATGGGCTTCTTTTCGAGGCTACTTTTGCAAACTAAGGAGGGGGCTTCTTTTCAAAATGAATAATAATAATTAAATGTCTGATACATGAACAATTTAATGGAAGTAAACAAATTTTAGATGTGCGATTTTTATTTATTCAATAATAATAATAATAATAATAATAATAATAATAATAATAATAATAATAATAATAATAATACTGGCGTCGAGTCAAAAACACAACTGCTGTGCATTTATCTATTTTTAGTCGTTATCTCAT
>NW_022707160.1:0-726 GCF_011630105.1 Anneissia japonica | reverse complement strand
TCAATACATACATATGCATAAAATGAACATCTGTAGAGACAAACCTAATTGTTTTATAAAGTATAAATAAATTATTTTCCGATATCTTAATATATTATAGGCCAATTTTTAATTAAAAAATTATAAAATGTGAAGTACTGCACCATAGTAGTAACTTCAGAAACAGTGATGTTGTATTTAAGGTGGATATGTTCTCTGCAAGCAGTTAGCCCACGTCGCCTGTGGCACCCGCTATCTGTACAATACTACATGCCAAAAAAAGTCATAAGCAAATCTAGCTTGCAGACACTGTGGAATATTATGGTAAACTGGGCAGAAAAGAATAAAAACTCTGATTTCTTCGACAGAATATATAGAAGAACCCTATGGAGATGTTATGGTCCCTCAGAGAAAAGGTAGGCACAAAAACAATATCTGTTTTTGTTAACATTCTATAATGCCAATGGAAAAGAAATCACCATGTAATTGATTAAAATTTAATTTAGTATTTGGAATGTGCTTTCTAACAACACCACCCATCGTAGTGATGGTACATCCATACATATTCAATAACATCATACATTTTCTTTATTCCAATTCACTAAACTGCAATTTATTGTGCAATGCATGGCACTTTAAATTGTGTTGTGACTTAGGTGTTAATAATATGCAAGATTCTAATAAGTTAGATAGAGCCATGGTTTTACATTCTTTTTTATGACTACTCCGAATCACAGATTATATTTG
>NW_022707159.1:0-787 GCF_011630105.1 Anneissia japonica | reverse complement strand
AGCATAGCAATAAAAATGGCGGCTATTTCAACATAATAATAGAAATGATAATGCCAATAGTAAATCATGGTAAATAAAGGGAGCACATAATGGAATTATACACCAGAAATATGTTTCGTGGGACATAAATCAATTTAGATAATGTGCTGTAAGACTAGTTAAGATGGATGTACAAATGAGTATTTGCTGACAAAGCCTAGGTCTTTATTCAGTCCCTTTACATGCGATTTGAGGTGCAGGATCCAACGTATTTCAGCACATCGTCTTTCCTTAATAAGGTATCTGTAATTGGACCATATAATGATAAACCTTAAATCTTTGATGGAATGGCCTGTAGAATTAAAATGTTCACTTACAGGAAAACCTTTGAGGTTATCCCTGATAGACTTTTTGTGATTATTAATCCTTCGGAGTTTACACCCCGTCTCACCTACGTAGTTACCTTTGTTACATATGGCGCAATATATAAAATGTAGGCCTACGACATTAGAGGCATGGCAATTAAGTGGTGGAGGATGGATGGTGATGTTGGTACCAGGAACTTCGAACCTGTTGGCGGATGTGTCAATGATAGTGCATAGTTGGCATCGTCTGTTGTTGCAAACCATGTTGCCTCGATTAGGTCTGGCCGAGGGTAATTTGGAGGAAGTGAGGAGGGATTTGAGATTGGGAGGTTGACTTGATATATTGGGGTCTTTTTGAAGAGATATTTGTGCTCAAGAAATATTATATATTCATGTTACAGAAATACGTCAACCCTTGTTTTATGTCACTTGTGATAGTCTCA
>NW_022707158.1:0-695 GCF_011630105.1 Anneissia japonica | reverse complement strand
TTATTTAATTACAATAAACCAAAGAAATATAACGTATAGACTAGAGTTCAATACACTTTTTGTTAATGTTTTAAATTTAAATTGATTAAAACAGTGTTTATATCGCACTCTGATGCCTATTGTCCAACATACATATATTAAACACAGCACGCTTGGCACTCCATACAAATTACTTTTTATCAACTGGCTCAGGGCCGTTTCAACCATAATCCCCTGCCAATATGGGTTAGGTCCCAATGCCACCCACATTCACACCTCCATACCATACTATAAAGTTTTTTAATTGCGTGGAGGATATCTAAAAAATTTGCACAGAAAATCACTAGGAAAATAGGCGCGCAAAAAAGAATTGGTCAAAGCCTAATTTTTGGTAAAATCTGCGCAGGAAGTGGCCTTACTATTGCTTGACATAAGGGCATAAAATACAGTCTGCTGGGCACTGTCCAATAAACCATTCAATACAACAATTTAAAGTATGTTGGCTAGGCCATATAGGGCTTTAGGCCTACATCTAAATCCGGCCTAGGGCCTGGGCGCAGCCTAGGTCCTTTTCTGTCCTTGACTTCCCACCTCTCCCCCTCCCCCTCCTTACGACACTAGCAACTACCTAGGCCTAGTAGTCCTAGGTCCTAGGCAGTGGCGGTGCCAACGGGGGGGGGGGCTCCCATCGGTCTGGTTAAGCCCCATGCCCCACT
>NW_022707157.1:0-506 GCF_011630105.1 Anneissia japonica | reverse complement strand
CCCAATTTTTATTACATATTCTGAAAGCACGAGTTGATTTCATAGATCATAATGGCTGATCGGACATTGTGATGTCATCATATTGCCATCTGAATTTTTAAAATTTTTTATCTATGATGTCATTTGTTAAAATACTCATTTGAGCATATCTCGCTTATCCTTGATCGCTCTTGGTCTCCCAACTTTGAGTATGTTATAGCATTCTTTTTCATATGTGACTTCTTTTTACATTTTGATGATGTCATCATGGTCAAAATAAATGTTTTTTCTGACCCCCTCATCTTTCTTTCCTCAAAACTTTGATGACCCCCATATCATCCTAACCAGTCGCCATTTCTGAATCATATTAATAGTAATGTAATTATTAGTAGTGTCATGTACTTTAATTTTCTGTGCGTGCGTCATAGCATGCGCATATGCGTGCGTCAAAATTTAAATATGCTTAAAATCATGCCTATTTTAATCAGTTATAGCTCCTTAGGATGAAAGGTGACCCAATTTTCAAT
>NW_022707156.1:0-1135 GCF_011630105.1 Anneissia japonica | reverse complement strand
ACGTATATGTATACGTATATGTATGTATATGTATATACACGTGTATGTATACGTATGCATATACGTATAATATACATGCGTAT
Source organism: Anneissia japonica (assembly GCF_011630105.1). Lineage (NCBI taxonomy): Eukaryota > Metazoa > Echinodermata > Crinoidea > Comatulida > Comatulidae > Anneissia > Anneissia japonica. The sequence goes on along the minus strand of NW_022707156.1, from coordinate 1,052 downwards.
ATATATATATATACACACACGTATGTATGTACACGCGTATATATGTACATGCGCGCGTATATACATATATATATACATGTATACGTATATATATATAGGTGTATTTATATGTGTATATGTATGTATATGTACGTGTATATATAGGGCCTATATACTTTTTAAGTCATGTATCATGCATAGGAACGTTGACGCCTGCAAGGCTCTGGTTCAGATTTTTGGACCTGTTCAAGTAATTTTGAAATTCAAAGACATCGAAGAGGTGATTGAGCGTGCTCACAAGACCCACTATGGCTTAGCTGGCGCTGTGTTTACAAAGAATCTCGACATTGCCATGACAGTTGCTCACAGCCTTAATGTCGGAACAGTCTGGTATTACAATACTCTTTAAGTTGTGTCCACACTATTAAAATTCTATGTGTATAATTTTGTCATATCACACCCATTTACTTGACATTTGAAACTAGGTAGTGTGGACAGAGCTTTAAGGAAGTTTAAGAGATGATTACATTTTGGGAAAAACAGGTCAAAGGTCAAGTTAACCAAGATTTTTAACCCCAAGCATAAAAATAATGGAATGGCTTGCCTGCATATTGTTTGGTATTCAGGCACAGAATGGAAAAAATGGAATCTCCCATCATACACCCTTGCATATTTTTCAGGCACAGGGTGGAAAAGAATGGAATCACCCATCATACACCTCCTGTCCATTATTCAGGCATAGGGTGGAAAATAATGAATTCACCCATCATACACCCTCTGCATATTGTTCAGGCACAGGGTGGAATATAATGGAATCTCCTATCATACACCCTCTGCATATTGTTCAGGCACAGGGTGGAAAAAATGGAATTGCCCATCATACACCCTCTGCATATTGTTCAGGCACAGGGTGGAGGTATGCACGCTATAGAGTGATTGCTCTAGTTGTTTATTGTGTTTGTTTACATTTTCAGGGTTAATTGCTACAATGTTGGTGGACCTTCAGTACCTTTCGGTGGCTACAAACAGTCTGGGTTTGGCAGAGACCTGTAAGTTTACCCTTAGCTTTAATG
>NW_022707155.1:0-3771 GCF_011630105.1 Anneissia japonica | reverse complement strand
CACACACAAAGGCGTACGCTACGCCAGGCTTAAGCCAGCCTTACGCCGTGTGTGTGAACATAGCCTTAATCCAGGGAATTGTGATTAATCTAAGTTCCCTAACACAACGTATTTCAGCACGTGTTACCGTACTGTACAACATACTCGTCTTCTTTCAATTACCTTATTCGGCGTTAAAATAATAGACTAGAAAAAAAATCTGAAAAAAATGAGTTAGGGGGAGTGGAATGTTAGAAGCAATCCACATAGCCAGATATCCTAATTATTTCCTTCTGGTCGCCCTAAGCCCTGTTGACACTTGATTTTACTCCTTGAATACAAATGGCGGCCATTTTGAAAAATGGCCGCCAAATTTATCTAAAATGTGCATAAAATTGAAACTAAATAAGCTACAGATATGATTTTGGTGTCTAAACTCATAATTTCTAGACAGGCAACAAATTAGACATACAAAAACTGCTGTCACTCAAGCCAGAATTGAACATAATTAAAAATAGGTGTTTATTTGTTTAAAAATAATCGCAAAATATATTTACTTAAAATGTACATAAAATAAGAACGAGTATATAAGCTAGTTTTCTATGTAATCCAGATAGATTTTTGAGCAAAAATAGATTTTATTGACTACTTTTATCATTTTTACTGCGCTGAATTCAAAAAAGTTAGGTGCCATTTTTTTCCCAAAGTCATCGGCTGTCATTTTGAATTTCAAGATGGCTGACGCAACACATAAAACATGGTTATGATTGGTGTTAATGGAAAGCAGTGGCGGATCCAGGGTGGGGGGTGGTTTGAGGCTTTACCTGTCTCTTATACACATCTAGATGTGTATAAGAGACAGATACTATTGGGTCCTTGCTTACAACACGCATTACCAACCGTTTCTCGCGCATCGTGCGGGACGGTCCCGCTTCAAAGTGATTTTGGATGTAACACGCATTTGGAAGCGGTTTGGCGCAGCGTGAAAGGTTTGGTTTCCCAACATCGAGGTCGGGGTTTCAATCCCTCGCTGCGCATTTCGCTTGTGTCCTTGAGCAAGGCACTTTATCTGCATTGCTTCTCTCCACCCAGGAGTATAAATGGGTACCTGGTGGGGTTGCTTGCTCCTGTGCTGAATACAGCAGCAACACTTAGCATGTGGATCCAATGACAGGGACAGAAGCGCTTCGTATCTGCAAAGAAAGGCGCTATATAAATAAATATGATTAGATTAGATTAGATTTGGCAGAAACACATGCGTGATCTTAAATTTGTCACGCATTTAGTCCACGCATGACGACGAATAATCACGAATTCATGGAAAATATATTTAAAATTAGAAGAAATTAGTTTTATAAAAATTATAAAACAATCATGCTGTAACTTAGAGAGCTTTCGTTATCGCGTTTGAGATTCAATTCACCAACAGCTTTGGCGGCGCGTGTGGTCTTGCGCGTTTATTCTCACAATGTTGATTATCCATGAAGCTATCCAAAAATAAAAACAAATTAAATTAAATATTTTGATAAATAATTTCTCATTATAAATAAAGACAACGAAATTCCTAAAATATATATATATATTAACTACCAAAAGTCAAAAGAACAGAAGCTTGTTATTTTTAATGCATATAATCTTGAATGTTCTAATGTTTCTTAATTCATTTAAAACAAAATATTTTAAATACAAAAGAATTTGTTTCTGTATTAGTTTCAACAAAGAAGTTTCTGTAATATGGGAGAAATTGTTTTTTTTTTTCTTGTTTTCAAAATGTCTATCTACTTTAAAATTTGGATTTTTAATTGTGTATAGAAGATGAATGTGCATGTTTTTTTGTACGCAGGCTTGTCTTTGAGTCGGGTTAACTCATTGAAATCTAAAAAAAAAAATAATCTGCTATCAAAAAACTCCAAATATTAAGTTAGTTCTGGCTATATCTGCAAAAGCCTGGGAAGATTTTTATATTTAGCAGACTCAAAATCGAGGTGGTTTGAGGCTTTACTTTTCCCACTGATTTTTTTTCTACCTGGAGAGTTATTCCCGGCCCAGGCTATTCCCCCCCCCCTTTTTTTCCTCCTAGTTTTCCTATTGATTTTTTTGCAGGTTATTTTCATTATACTTTATAAGAGAGAACATATTTTTTTTTTTGTGTTTTCTCTATATCAATTCATTATTGTCTAGTCATTGTAAGATTACAGTAAAAAGGTGTGCCGATGATACAAAAACATTATTCAATAAATTGACTGATTGACTATTGATGCATTCGCAATACCGTATTGATGAAGCCTAAATACACATTGTAGAAACGTTTTGAAAGTTTAAATCCGGATTTACATAAGAAATACAGGAAAAAAAACAGGATATCTTTATAACATGTTTATTCTTTTGGAATTTTGATATCACGACTTTTTCCTAGTCGTTCTATATACCCATATTTCATCCACAAAAAAACACTCACTGTACATCGGGAAACAATTTCCTACTCATTTCCAATTAGTATACTGCGTTCTTTAACGTGCACTCAGGCCATAATTTAAATGTCTCATCCGAAAGACAGTGCGCTATCGTAACTTGCATTTCAGCCCTCCAACTGAAATACAAGGAAGAGCAGTGATGGGAATTCAATCCACTACCTCATTCCTAAAGCTCCTTCCAATTTCCATCTTAGAAAACTTAAAGAATTTATCCTCCAAAAGGCTGGAAAGGACTCCCTGTACAGGCGAATGCTTTGTTCATTTTTAAGTCAGTAATTAAAATAACTATAATAATCTCACTAGAATAATTATAATTACAATAATAATAATAATAATAATTTTAATATTGGTTGCCTTTTTGCCCTTTAAACCTCGTTTCCTTTTGCTGTTATTGTGATGTGGGTCTATTTGTTGAAAAATGTTTAAATGTTGATTGTTTAGATTTTCTGCTTGAACCCTTTACTTTTGTAAAATTCAACCCATTTTGATTGATGAATAAACAATGATTTGATTTTATTTGAATCGGAGACCTAGAGATCCCCACGTTTTAGCGCACACAGAGGCTACCACCAGTTTAGGCAACTGAGCTAAGCTGCTCTGCTACCTGGTTATAAATCTATAAGGTACCATTCCAATATTTAATAATAGGCTCTATTACAGTAACACTATTAAAATTCTGAGACGGACAAAAATTTACTTTCGCCATAATATATTGTACAGTAAGCCTACGACTTCTGGATCACTTTTTCTTCAGGTCATCTAATAGGCTTGAAAATATCAATATAAAGACGTTTGAGTAACAAAATTCATTGATTGTTTTTAATAAAAGTGTTACTTTAATACCAAAAAATATGTTGCTCTGAAACATGATAAGGCCAATCTGAATAAAATGACCCGATCGTCCTGTAAGCTCCAAATGATTATGTTGCAGGTGTTTATCATCCGAATATCTGAATTATTAGTAGGCATTTAATGTATACATTATTTTAATCGATTTCAACATGCTGTGTACAATATTTAATATTAGGCCTACTATGATGGATAACCATGTATTTTATTCTTTATTTACTGACATGTTTAAAGTCGGAGGCGGACTTTAAGGTGTGTAGTTATGCAGCCGTCAGGGGCTCATACATTTTTTTAAAAATTAAAAGAAAATATTTTGTCAAAAGCGGTTGTATTATTAGATTGCTCGGTAGTAGTAAGTATGGCCCATCGCCTTTCAGGGACTCATTTGGACATGGAGGAAGTACGCGTTTCCCTAGAAAGCACACAGGCATTACATAACTGGTCAAACCTCCATAGTGGGGCATCCAGG
>NW_022707154.1:0-826 GCF_011630105.1 Anneissia japonica | reverse complement strand
TAATAAATAATAACTCACTAATATTATAAACAGAAGTGTGGAGAATGCTGTTATTTTACTTACAATTAGGCCTAGCTTCTTGATATGAATGATTAGGCATATGTTGTACAAAAATTTCTCTCAATGAAATAATTCTTCAACTTTGATTTATTGTTTAGATTACAATTTACAAATAGGCCTAGGCTATTTGTTGGTTTGAAGATGACCAGCATATTTTATTTCATAAATTAAAGTTTACGGAGCCATAGGCCTAAAGGCCTAGATACAATTAAAAAACTTTCATGTATTAATATTTTTATCATTCATTTACAGGCGAAATTAACATATTATCGCCGACGATTCACAAACCTACTCTGTCTGCACAACCAACCTTTCTCCTCTGCATGTTGCCTCTTAGGAGCCTCTTGCTATATAGAGTATAGGCTGCTAGCAACTAGGTATAGGCCTAGGGTAGGCCCATATGATAGACTTTCAAAACAAAAAGATAATCGTAACGAAAAAAAAATAAAGAATCGTCCTCACTTTATCTTCTCGAAATAATACAGCACGTCACTGATTAATTCCAAAGTTAGGTAAATATGATTATACAGTATATGATATTTACAATATGTTAAAATCCCATAATTGGATTGTCCTCATGAACAGAATAATGAAAGAAAGTTTATGATGCAGCATCAGTGTTTTATAAAATGTTATAAAGCTATACGCGCGCACGCTGTTTGGTGACAACATGGCGCCCATGCGCCAAGTTGGCCAAACTTTCTCTATCTACGGCTCTGTTTATTATTTCTATATAGCGCCGCCGCGCGGATGAGGTAAAATTGCT
>NW_022707153.1:0-567 GCF_011630105.1 Anneissia japonica | reverse complement strand
GACGCTTTTCAGTTCTTCGGCTTCCGACTCCGACAGCATACCAATCGCTTCCGTCACCAGGGAGAAAACGAACGGTCCCCGTCGCGCCTCGTTGAGAGCGTTGATGCATCGAACGAGATTCGAAGAGCGACCGGGTACTATCACGAACAGATAATCGAACGGCCAACTGGATTTCGAAGTTTCCAAGACCAATTTGAGCAGGGGATTAAGCGGTCGTGTTCCAACGTGATTCAGCTGCGCTAGGATGCATCTGATCAGTGCCGATTCAAGAAATCGAAAAAGTTCTCTAAAATACCTGTCTCTTATACACATCTAGATGTGTATAAGAGACCTGCTCGATGCTAGCCATCACGTCGTCGAAATTACATATCGAATCGGCGATCCCTCTGTGATGAGGAAGAGCCAAAGTCCGAAAAAAGTAGACGGCAAACGCAAACCTGCGATCGTTCTCATCCTCCGGAAATCCACCGATGGCCACCGCCGCATCGAACTGCTCGCACTCACGAACGTCGCAGCGCCTCAGCTTGGACTCGAACGCACCGACCGACGCGTTGCCGATGCAAGCGC
>NW_022707152.1:0-821 GCF_011630105.1 Anneissia japonica | reverse complement strand
TACCTCGCACAACTCGAGTAACGTCTCGTATCTATTGTCGTGACGTCATGGCTCGCTGGCTCACGCTTGCGATGTCTCGCACTTGTGATCAAATAACACGGTGGCTCGCACTTTGGCAACACTCTTTGGCAGTCAACTCGCCCCTAGAAAACCCGCCCTTGGAAACTTGCACCATAAAAAAAAATGTACATTTCCTAGACCATGCAGTCTTCAAAATAAAAATTATAACCTTTGGTAATCAACTACATTTTCCACATACATAGAAATTTTTGAAACTTTATTAAAAAAAACCTAAACCATAATTCACCACTATAGACACTTTTTGACAAAAATGAACAATTCCGACTTTATTACCCAATGAAATGAGAAGTGTTCTAATATAGACAGTGGGTCGTGTCTCATATTATTGGTTATATTTTTATTATTCATTATTTTCACTTGACTCGCATAAATAATTTTGTCCGAAGAACATTTATATGCAGTTGTACTTCGCAGCACTTCACTTGCAATTTGCAATTTCTAGTATAATTACAGTAATTCTTAACAAAAATAAAAGAAGAAAAAAAGAAAAACTAAGAAAATTGTAGATGTAAACATTATCCCCCTGAAAAAAAAACCCTGAAAAGTAGAAATCGATCAGTTTGTTTGATTAATAAGTATATCTATCAGTTAATAAATATGACTGACTCTTATTGCTTTATTGAGTATTTATCACCTGGTAGGTCTGTCCATATGATGAGAATACCTACACACATGGTCCTCCTACCATGAATATACCAAAAGTTTACTAAATAATAATATACCAGCAGTCTGTTTTCCAA
>NW_022707151.1:0-503 GCF_011630105.1 Anneissia japonica | reverse complement strand
ATAATGCAGAGCGTAAATATTAAAAATGTAGAACTTGTAGAACTGGGTATTATCACTCTACAGACTGTTTCATGCTAATGCAATCTTCAGGAGTGAGAGAATACAAGGATTGTGTGAGCATATGAATGCTAAGACAGGAGAAAATGCAAATGAGTTAATTGTTTTTAAGTAGGTATTTGTTGCTGTGCCTGCATTTAGACAATAGCTCGGTTCTTTTGTTTAGTATTGACTGTTTGTCTGAATATATTATGTGAAGTTTCTCGGTTATGCACAGGTTGCAGCGTTTTGTTTTTGGGGAGTAAGCCGATGCTCTGTCAATTTTTGGAGAGCACGGTGCTGTTTCTGTGTTTGGGGGTGTTAAAAGTGTATTTGTGGATTGTGTATCGGGTTTTGAACGGTGTGTCAGTGAGCCCGATGTAGCATTTTGTGTCATCATTTGAGTGGACAGTGGCTTTGTAGATGATGGATGAGGTGAGGCAATTTTCAGAGAGTGGACATTCATT
>NW_022707150.1:0-642 GCF_011630105.1 Anneissia japonica | reverse complement strand
ATAAATCAAATATATGCTAAAAATATAGCTAACATATTTAAAATGGCCACCATTTTGGATTTGAAAATTTGAAGTGAAATATTATGTCATATTTATTGACACTTACAAAAAAGAATATTTAATGCATTAGAATCTTTTAATGTCATGAACATACAATAATTGGTAATAAAATGTTTAAAAATAGGGGCCATTTCAAAATTGGTGGCCATCCCCCTTGCCCCTTGTTACTGTATATTCAGTATTTCTATTCTACAACATATCCAATTTTTATAAAATATTGCCAAAAAAAATGTAACCAAAGAAAATTTCCTGGACTATTAGGCTGGTGGATGTTGTAGAGTAATTATTATATTTTATATTGATTTACATTATTAAAACAAGAAACATAAAAAGCTGTGGATGAACTAACATCAACAAAATAAATAGAGAACAATATTTAAATTACAAAGTTTTTATTCAATACTGCATTTCAGGAAAATTAATTGTAATAAACTAAACTCTGTCCACACTATCAAATTTTCTTTGACAAAATACTGTTGTATGCCCATATATGGTCATGATGTGCCCATATATGGTCATGATGTGCCCATATATGGTCATGATGTGCCCATATATGGTCATGATGTGCAGGGGCGGATTTAG
>NW_022707149.1:0-1290 GCF_011630105.1 Anneissia japonica | reverse complement strand
CAAAATATGGAATAACTTGCTCATTTGGCAAGTTACAGTCTGTATTTCAGCTACTTACGGAAATTGGTATATTATAATTTGATTTACTTTTATATATTTTTAAATAAAATGAAGTACAGTATTGACAAATTCAGTTTATTTCCGATAAATATCATAAAGTTTAAATTTCTGTATAGTATTTTGAATAAATTGATTCTAATTGGTAATCTCGTATTGTGCGTGTTGTTTATTTTCATTGCCTAAATTAATTCAGTTAATTCTGGTTTTCAATGTAGCATTTTTACAGTAATTTCAATTAAAAAAAAAAATTATTATTAAAAGTTTTAAACTGTTTTAATGATTAACTATAAAACATCACTATTCTCTGTTCCCCTGTTGTTAATGCACAAAGCGACACGAGTGCTACTCAGATGGAGGATACTGGCCTATATAATTTACCTTCACCCCACAGTTAATAAACAAATAATTAAATATTTAGTTTAACACAGACGAGGCTTGCTATCTAGGAGATTGTCTTGTTTAATTTATTAGCGTATTGCACATCAGACTTAACACAACTACACATGAGTACGAAAATGTTTATTTATTTTTATTTAATAATGATATACTATTATTTTTGTTGCCAAAAGGGGTTACAACAATGACAGACCTTTTGGCCTTTATGTTGTGCTTTGTATATCATCCTGTTCTATTCTGTTTTCCATTATTGTAATGTATGTAATTTGTAAAATGTTTTTGATATAGGCCTAATGACTATAAAGATTGACAAGGCTCATGCGGAAAATGAGGATATTACATTTATAATTATTCATTTTGTATTATGAATGTCATTATCAATATCATCTGTTCGCATAGACGTTGTTAGTTAACGTGCCTCTATTATCAGATTCCATCTCTTCCTATCAGTGGCCAACTCCTTCACGTCTCGTTTTTCAGCTGTGTTTAAGTTGATTCAAGACCTTATTTATTGTTTGTATAAACGTGGATTTTGGTCGTCCTCTGGTACTTTTGACTTTCCGGTGGTCTTCATGAAAGCTCGTTTTGCAGATGTATGATCGTCTGGTAATCGGACGTACTAAATGCCCTAACCATTTCATGCGCCTTTTCATAACTTCTGTCGACCATTTCTCGTCAACGGTCCTTTTATAGAGTTCAATGTTCGTTATTTTAAAACTCGTCTTAGTAAACCTCTTTGGAAACAAGATAATCTACTTTATTATCAAATGATTTATTTAGCGACCACAGTTCACTACTTATATTTCTAAATATCAAATTTTCTTGAAACAATTC
>NW_022707148.1:0-1130 GCF_011630105.1 Anneissia japonica | reverse complement strand
AATGCTTTCAGAACTACATGTTAGGCGAGATCGTCAGAAGAGGGTGGAAAACAAATAAAACTAAAATTTTGTTTTCTTATTTAGCAAATGGTTTTGCCAAGAACATCCAGACAGGAGAATATAAAAATAAAATTTCATTTATTGAATGTAACAGTGTAGTAATGGGATGGTTAAAGTTTGTGTAATTAGGAAGAAATATACATAATTTATTTTTGGAGATTTTGAAGCAGTGGCAGGCGTATTAAAAATATAGAAAACTTTTTTTTTCAGAAATTTCTATTATTTCATGGCAGGGGGTTCGCTAATTGGCAAAAAATGAAATTGTATTTCTTTGTTGGTCATCTAGGTAGGGGTCTTGGATTACACTACAGTGGAGTAGGATGGTGATATCTCTAAGATACTGCATTTTTGTTGAGCCAGTTTTGGTTTACTTCATTTTATTTTTATGTGAAGTGTATAGAAGCTTTTGCATTACGCACTATATAAATGTAACATTATTATTATTATTGTTATTATTATTATTATTATTGTTATTATTATTGTTTTTATTATTATTATTATTATTATTATTGTTATTATTGTTATTGTTTTTATTATTATTGTTATTATTATTATTATTATTATTCAAAATCATCATTATTGGTGGGTTTGCTAAACAAGGTATTAAAATAGTCTGCATGCTATATAAACCATCTTTGGTAGTCTGGAGTATGCAAAAGAAAATAAAATAAAATAAATTTGATGTGAAGTAAGGCCTAGAGGTCACTATATTGTCCAAAAGTGGTTATTTTTTTTCGTCCAGAGAACAATAAGACTGACAAAAAAATGATACAGGATAGTAATTAACAACTCAATTGTCCAGACTGAGAATTGCCAAAAAGTGAGCTAAATCACTGTCAAGTGCTCTCTTATGAGAAAAGGAACAAAAACATTACCTCTGGGCACATGCGTAATATCTCATATGTATGCACAGTTTGCACACCTTTCTAGCACTTGATATTTCTTGGAAAGGTGCTTTATAAATATCAAAAACTTAATACCATTATCATCATCAAATTGAAATAATTATTATGCTTATTGTATAGTTGTGGAGCCTACAATCTATGGCCTTGCATCTGAGGTTGAGAAAT
>NW_022707147.1:0-631 GCF_011630105.1 Anneissia japonica | reverse complement strand
ACTGAGGGGTCTGCGTACTCCCCAGTCCCTCCAAAATGAGCCGGGGTACTCTGGCATTCTGCCATTTCTGGGGAGAGGGAGGAAGATGGGGAGCCATACACTGAGGTTAGGCGGCCAAGGCGGCGTGAGAAGGGGAGTGATGAGACCAGGTTCTCTGATCTACATCGTCCGAATATCGCCAACAAGAGCGACATACCTAGTTACTCATGGCAAACATCCTGTCTTCCTGGGAATGGTAAACAAATGATTGAACGCTTGGATGCCCTAGAGACTAAACTTTTAGACATTGAGTCACACGGGTTGCGATTGACATCCATAGGCACCCAGCTAAACCAACTAGATTCGAGGGTGAATACTCAGTTCGCCCAGTTAAATGTTAAGGTCAATAGGTTAGGGGTGGGGTCTCGTGCAATTTCTGAGCAAACCCAGGATCCAATTACTGCTGTTGATAATGTTGGGGTTGCGGATGGGGAACAGCCTTTAAACTATTGGAGGTTGGGGGCACCGGCCAGCTGCCCGACCTTTCCCTATCCACAACAGGCAAATCTACATGGGTTGTTTTATCAGGGGTAAAGTTAGAAGTTCAGCATCAGGCAGACTTTTCACCTGGGTTATCTTATGTGTCCACTGG
>NW_022707146.1:0-4936 GCF_011630105.1 Anneissia japonica | reverse complement strand
CCGATTGGTCATCTTCAATCTCCTCGTATTTTACTCCCGAAGACGGTGTCGACGTCGAATACAGACTGTACTTGTACGTCGATCACACGTTCGAAGAAGGTGCGTTTGGACGCGATTTGTGCCAGCGGAAGGGAAGCACCACGCTCCAGTTACGCACGGCGTACATCTGCAATGTCTCGTGTCGGATCTGAACAGGGAGGTATACTTGGATAAGGACGACACTCCGGTCGCCGCCATCCTGAGAAGGGGGAACAAAGTTGTCGCGCAAGTCGGCAAGCTTTTCGACAACCTGGCTTGGACCAACCTGACTGTCGAACAGATCTCCAGGAGTCAGAGTTTCATGACCTCGTTCGTGTCAACGAAACTTCCAGAGGTATCCCTACCACTCAGAATTAAATAAAGTACATGTTGTTGTTGTTGTTATAACGAAGACAGAAATAAAATAAAAGTGACAAAGTTAAAAAAAAAAACATTTTGTACGTTTGTTTATTTCAGACCGTTATGTTGACAATGACGACGACGACGAATGCCGAAAGGATTTGGATTCGTTGCTCCGAACTTTCGACAGAAAGTTATCTATGTGCAGTCTTGGAGAAGTTGTGGGAAAGAGTTTCGGCCGGGATATTCGACGCCCGTGGCGGTCGTCTGTCCATCGTCGGCGCCGGGATCGATCTGCATATTCCGAAAGGAGCGATCCCTTCGAGAACCACGAAGGAGATATACGTTTATGTGGACGAAGGGGCGCGATCGCAGATCGAAAACGAACGCGACACGTCGGTCCCGTCCGTCGTCGGGTGCGGTCATCCGGGATCGTCTTTCGAGGAAGCGTTGACCCTATCGTTTCTCTCCGATTGGACACCGACCGACGGTGGACTGTTTATTTGCTGAAACGAGATGATAAAGGCGACGACGAAGTTTGGAGGGACGCCACCGAGTGCGAGGTCGTCAGTTGGGTGAAGATGGACCGATGTTTCGTCATGATCGATCGGTTTTCCTGATAATCCAGAAAATAAAAAGTAAAAACACACAAAGCATATTTTCTGTTTCATGCATTCGTTATTATTCTCTTAACGATAATTTATTATATATTTTAACGATTTTTTGTTCAACATCTGTACACACGCGTACCCTCTTCGATATCTCCGATCGGCAGACGTCTTTCTGTCGTCGTCCGGCACACCGGGCAACTTCCCAGTCGGTAAGAGCATCTTTTGCAGGAAACGTAATGATAACAAGGCGTCGTAACCACCTCGGCAACTCGGAGAAAACACACCTTGCAGGTATCTCCCGAAGACGGTTCCTCTTTACGTTTTCCTAAAAGTTCGTCCACGGTAAAGCTGCATTTCGTTTCGACTTCGACGAATTCTCCGACGTAATTCGCGATGCGTTCGAAAGCATCGAGCAACCACTGTGTGCCAGTCCATTCGTCCGTACATTAGTTGATAACTTTGACGCATGAACGGAAAAGTCTAATTATTTCTTCGAACAGAAACTCCATCTGTCTGATATCGATATCCACCGCCTTCTACTTGCGAACGTCCATTCCGTTGGTCGATTCGCATTCCTTACGCTTTCTTTTGACTTCACGAATCAGACGAAATGTGTATCTTAACCGATCCTTTACATCCTCCATGTTGCTGCACATCGTGATGTCGGGCATCAATGTGGAATTGTTGGTTAAACAAAAGTATTTTTATATATATACACCCACACACGCACACGCACCAAGATATTCGAAGTTTGTTTCGTTTGTTTTTATCTTTAATCATTAAATAATTTTTCAATGTTCCTTGTCCATCACGAGCTTGGCGAAAGAATCGATAAGACTTCTGAAAGCCTCGCGGTTTCGGTCGTCGTGCAGGCCGTTCACTATGTCGGCCACGCCCTGGCGCAGACGCATGTCCTTGACGTTCGCCTTCGTCGACCCGTAGCACTGATGCGACGGTCGACAGCACCTGGAGTGTTCCTCCACGCACATCTCGCACCTCATGGGATCGTGCCGAACGACGTGACGTTCCATGTTCTTTCCGCCGTGAGAGAACAGTTCCGTCGACGTCAAGCCGCCGTACTTCCATCCGGCAGTCGTCCTGTTGAAGGTCTTGTTCGTCGAAAGCCAGCACCTGCTGACGGGAAACACCTTGCACGCAGTCAGTTTCGCCGTCATTTCCTTCAGCAGCTTCTCCGGTTGCCGTCCCGTTCTGATCGCGACAGTCGACACCGAAATCGTGTCCAGGACGGGGTCGTAGTATCGGTCGCCGAAATGAGCTCGGAGGGCGTAGTGCAACGACGCGTCGTAATCGACGGAGAGACAGGACGGTACCGGCTCCGACGCGATGCGTGCCGACACCTCCGTTTCCGTGCGAACGGCCTCTTCGCCCACGTACGCTATCGTCTTCGTGTCCAGGATGCGCCACGCGGTCCTGTTTCCGGACGCGCGCCTGACGAGCGCGTGACATCCCATGGACACCGCGTTCGAAAAGGACACGTTGCACCGGACTCCCCGTCGTTCGTCGAGAACCACCGCCTTCGACGGCCATCTCATGTCGAGCGGGACGTCGTCATCGGAGGTCGGAGCTTCCACCGCGTACACAGCCTCAACGGGCGCCTTCCTGCCCAACAAACCCATCGGAGCGTCCTCTGACGAAACGTATCGCGTGTACAGGACCGGCGGAAGATCCGCGGGGTTCAAGTATTGCCGAGGAAGATCGAGGGCCGTTCGTCTGACGTCTCTCGACGGACCGCGATATTCGGTCCGGGACATCTTGCAGACGTTGGAAAGTCGAAGACGATGCGGAGTCACGTCAGACGACGTAAACGGTGTTTTCTCGGGACGCTGCGCAGTTATCGTTCGAGTATCATCGAAAAACATTAGGAAAGACAGACTTAAAAATTTGAAAGTCACACACACCGGTTTATGTTTTTTTTTTTGTTCAGGTTTTATTTATTTATTCATTCATTCGTTCGTTCGTTGGTACGTACGTCTGGTTTTGGGTAATTTATGGTAGTTTGCACACGAGAACCGTATCTGTTTCTCGAAGCGAGAGATGGAATAACTCTGGGGTCGAAATCGATCCGACAGATCGCATTCGACGAACACGACCGTGTCCCACACCTTCCGGAAGAGCTGCAATTCCCTCTCCTCGCTTTGAACTAGGTGGAAGACGTTCAGACAGTCTCTGATTAAAGTACTTTTGCATTTCTCAAAGCATTGACGACTTCGAAGGGGTCGTCGACACGGTTCCATCCTCTCCGGGAACGTTCTACGAAGAAGATCAGTGTCGCCGAAATGGTTTACAAATTCGGCGAAGAGTTCCCTCCTTCTGTCCTGCATCCATTTCAGTTGCAGGCGTCTCGCCTCTCGAGAGTCGGTTCGTTCGGTTGGCGGCATGTTAGTTACTGACCCGCAATACCTTGCGGGGCCCGTTTTTGTCTTTTCGCCTGTCCGTGAACGAAGTTCGGCAGGATCCTCACGTCCTCCTGGTACAGGTGCGTTCCGTAGTAAATTGACAATTCCAAGGAAACCGCGTTCGGCAGAACGTCCGGTAAAGGCCGCAAGACGGGGAGGCGTCCCAGAACGTTGGACGGCGGACCGCAATTCGTCCTGTTCGCCCGCTCGTCCGAATCGACGATCGCGTTCAGTTGCTCGATGCGAAGGTCCAGATCTTTCTTCGCGGCGTTGGCCTTCTCCTCGTGAAAAAGTTTCCTTCGACCCGTAACATCGGTGGCCAAAGTGCTGCACACGTCGGACGCCAACCTGTCGATGGCTTCCAATCCGAAACAGAGCTTCTCGTGAAGGATGCGTTTCCGACGCATCAACTCGTTCAACTCCTTGGCGTTGTGCTCGCGAAGCTCGTCGGCCGTCGCGGAACCGATCGTACCTTCCGCCAACGACAGGCGGTATCTCTTTCGTACCCTTCTTGGATGGCACGCGTGGACGTCCAACCACACCGAGTTCGTTTCCGGTATTGAAACGAGACACGGCTTCAGATGACACTCGTAGCACGAGACGTCGTCGCACACTGTCGTCCACTTCAGCAACTTCGGCCACCTAGGTGCGAGTTCGTACAGGGCGTGCACCGTCCGCTTGTCGGTCAGAACCGAGTTGCACCAATTTTCCTGGTTGAACGTCAAAATCAGGTATAGTCGATTCTCGGTCTCGTCGGCGTTCAAGATGCCCCACCACAGAATTTGGCAATCGCGTCCTCGACCTTCGGTCCATCGAAGATGGAACAGCGAGGTGGTGCCGAGAGAAGCGACGACCTTTCTGAAGTTCATCCGCACCTGCACAACAGGTCGCTCGAAGCCGTTCCTGGCGACGGCGTTTAGCGCCTCCGTCACTCGACCGCCGAAGACGAACTGTTTGCAACAGCCGAGAAGATCCAGGCATCGACGATCGTTCGCCATAAATCGGTCCATGCACGTCATAAGATTGGACGCGAATTCGTTGATCTCCTCGATGCGGAAGTTCTTCGTGCACCCCAGAAGATGGCGTTTGGTCCGTTCCAGCAACGCATCTTTGAGATCTTCGTTCAGAAGCAGGTATGCGGCAACGGACACGGCGAACACGTACGCGTTCAGGTCGCCCAAGTCCTCTTCCGACTTGCAGTCTTCGTCCAGAAACTGCAACAACCTCACGCCGGAACTATAGACGTCTTCTCCGCATCCGAGTCTAAAGTCCGCGAAACCTTGTACGAAGCCGGACATGACCGTCCAACGTCTCAATCCATTTTTCGCCCTGTACGTCCCGCTTCCTTCTCCGAGTACGATGTTGAACGTCAACGCCATGGTTCGTCGCGAACGAACAATGCTACCCGAATTACTTATTCTTCTTGTTTTTATACTCGACGATCTCTTCTTTAAAAGGAAACAAATTGCTTCGAAATCAACATATGAACGCGAGACGCAGAAAGTAGAATACAATCGGCATGCTGTTCTT
>NW_022707145.1:0-732 GCF_011630105.1 Anneissia japonica | reverse complement strand
TCTGAGCACAACCTATAGTTATGTACATGATGATCAATTAATGTGAATTATTCTGTTAGTATTGTTTCATTATTAAATTAATTTATAGGTGTTGCATTTCTAAAGTCCTATCAACGCTATCAACTTTTCTTTGACAAAAAAAACTATTGTATGCCCATATATAGTTGTGGTATAGTTGAACCCGATTCTCAAGTCCCTCTGTAGACTATACACAAATATAAAGCACAAGTTCTAGTTTCTCGGTGTTCAATCTATACTTTTATTCAGATTTCACGCAATCTAACAAGCGGAGCAGATATGTACAAGCTGTTTCTATAAAGCAGTGACAATTCT
The DNA here is from genome assembly GCF_011630105.1 of Anneissia japonica. Lineage (NCBI taxonomy): Eukaryota > Metazoa > Echinodermata > Crinoidea > Comatulida > Comatulidae > Anneissia > Anneissia japonica. The sequence continues at coordinate 399 of NW_022707145.1, read as the reverse complement.
AACTAACTCATCAAGGAGGGAATCTTAATACACATCTAGATGTGTATAAGAGACAGGTGTTTAGCAATACCATACTTAATCTAATTGGTAGAATCTTAACTTAGTCATCCCTCATTTCGTAATGTGGTATTTCCAAAGAAGGTACCATTCATCACTAAAAGATGACAAGTTAGATCCTAGTCCTACCCACAGTTTCACTACAGTGGTCTCCTGGTAGTTCTGTGTTTGGTACCACCTTAAAGGTCATTAACCAGGAGGACATTATCACATGCCCCTCCCCGGAACGAAGACTGTGTCAGTCTTGAAGAGCATCAACACATATAAAAAATTTACCAAATTCATATAAATACATAAAGCGAAATCAAAATTGGAAGTGAAAGTAAAATTCAATCAACGTAT
>NW_022707144.1:0-1326 GCF_011630105.1 Anneissia japonica | reverse complement strand
TATCTCAAATCGCCACAAATGACGTAGCAATTGCTCTTGTAGAATTCCCTCACTGTCGAGCCTATGCCATTGCATCAGTATAGGTAACTACAAGAAAATATGAACGTAATTATTAAACATCATAAAAATGATAAAACAAAATAACCACCTGAAGGTAAGTATAGGAGGTAATTGCTACAGCATATTGCTTACCTTGTCAATATCATCAGGTTTCACTACCGTGATGACTTTTGTCACAATGTCGATCATCATGCGCAAGTTCGTAATAACCGTGTACTTTAACTTCTCGTTAGTCTTAGAGTACAGAATTATTCCAGTGTCATTTAGATAATCGAGGACAGTGTTGAGCATTGCTTTAGAAATTCCACATTTAGATGCAATTTCTGCGACCTTTGAATGAGAAGAGAATTCCATTGAAAAAAATCAGAATCAGAATCAATACGATACGAGAAGCTTTATTGCAATTTTTGTCATAAAAAAAAAAAAGTTGAACAACAGACCATAAAAACACATTACAATAACATCACTAAAATGGACACGAAATGCTAAATATATAAGGAAATAAAAGATTAACCAATGTGATGGTAACTTTGTAAATACAACCATTAAATTCTATTTAAATCGAAAGGAATCATCAATAATTAAAACTATAAATTTGAATGGCTAATCTAAAAGAATAAGCAAGCATGTTACCTCATCTAAAGAAAGACGGAGTTTTGTTTTTCCAACATCTTGTACTTTGGTTTGGAAATCAACCCAGCTAGTGGGAATAGGTTTTGCCGTTGCCTTCATGTATTTTCCGACATTCTTCTTCAATTTCTCAATCCCTTCATCAACAGCCACAGTGTTATCTACAACATACATCTCACGATCCACATGGCTTGCATATGGTGTTCCTTTTATTTCATCAAATATTCTTTTGAACTTGGTTGTGATCTTTGAACAAAATTGAAAGTAATGTATTAGTAAATGTTTTGAAGATTTAAAGAAAAAACACTGTAATTTTACTATAAAACAGACAATGTCTCACCAGCTTGTCATTTTCTGACTCGGTCCCCAATAGTTCATCTTTGTGTGTGGCAACTAAACTAATCGTTGGTGAGGATATGCCATTGATTAACTTCTGTGTCCTTTCACGATAGGGTAGTACAGCGTGTTCGTATATTGACCGCATCCAAAACACATTCATCTGAAGATTTGTCATTTCAAATAGTCCCTGAAAAAAGTAAACAATTGCCACATAATTTTCAAAATGGTATTAATTAATTGATGCATTAAAACTAATTAAGGTTAAACACCTGCAATGAGGATTAAGTGGTGTATTTA
>NW_022707143.1:0-1031 GCF_011630105.1 Anneissia japonica | reverse complement strand
TACGACAGTTTAATAATTTGTCATTATCAATACTAATTATCATTAATGAAATAATATTCAGTCAAGAGGGCTTACTTATGGTAATAATATGTATACTAAGCCTGAAGGTGGCGCTTTCCTACGGCAGCCATCTTGGATGGTACACATATACAACTCCGCCATCTTGTCAGCACTCTAGTTGTTTAATAGCTCTATGGGCTTAGTTATTCACGGATGTGAAAGCCACATAAAGTAACAATTTGGTCTTTTTTTCACTTTTTCATATAATCTTTCGTTAACCTGTTCTTTCTGGCTTTTGATAGTAATTGTTATTGTCGTGATGGAATATAGACAATAACTGGATTTGCGTTAGGAGAAATATGTATAGGTGTAATTTTGCCCTACCTGACGTGGAAATGTACCGAATACTCAGTACATTTGAAAACTGCGAAACGAAATCGCAAGTTGTTCTCAGGTGGGACTAGTGATCTGGAGATCGTGGGTCCCACCTGAGAACAACTTGCGATTTCTTTTCGCAGTTGTTTTCAAATGTACTGAGTATTCGGTACATTTCCACGTCAGTTAGGGCAAAATTACACCTATATTTCTGGCTTTTATTGTTGAACCTCAGTAATAATATTTTTTTATAATGTGAACTATTTCCTTTGAATTTTGATTAACATTTTACAAACTCATTTTATAAATGTTTTGTTATCAAGGTAAATCGAAAATCGTAAACTACACATCTTAGTGAGCATGAGTCGCACACATAAATATATAACATGGTTTACAGGTCAGCTTCCACAGTATAAACTATTTGAATAAATAATACTCATCATTTAAGTACAGGTAATTGCGTTTATTCAATCTGTAAATAATACAATCGTCATTTCTAATACATACATGGAATAAATTGCACAATTCGAAAATCGACCAACATTAATGAGTGTCTTGCAAAAATAAGTATAAGATGCTACAAGTCATTTTGTTTTTTGTTGTTGTTGTTTTTTGTTTTTTTTGGACGCATGTACTTTTTTTTTTTTTTTTTTTTT
>NW_022707142.1:0-781 GCF_011630105.1 Anneissia japonica | reverse complement strand
CTGGCGTTCTCGACCCGCCGACCGACCTCGAGTACGCGGACAGGCGGGTCGGCCTCGCTGGACTTTGAAAAATTTTCGATAATGTGGACTTAGAAAAATTTTCGAAAATCTGGACTTCTGGATTTTCTGCTTTTGAAAAGCTGGACCAGCTAGACCGACGTCTACTACACACACGTACTCGACGAACAACGTCGAGTTCACGGACATGTCCGCGGATCTCCGACCGACGTCGTTAAAGCAGTCGAAACGAGTCTCTATTTCAACTTTGGAAAAAAGTTTTTGCAACTGGAAATAATTTGTGTCCGCGACCAGAAGACGGACGTCGACTACGCGGACGTCGAGTAGACGGACGTGGAGTACACGGACGTCGAGTACGCGGACGTCGAATACGCGGACGTCGAGTACGCGGACGTCGAATACGCGGACGTCGAGTAGATGGACGTGGAGTACACGGACGGACGTCGAGTAAACGGCAGACAAGACGAGTCTCTATTTCAAATTTAGAAAAATTTTCTGAAAATGGAAATATTTGTGTCCGCGACTCGCCGACCGATCACGCGGACGTCGAGTAGACGGACGTGGAGTCCACGAACGGATGTCGAGTACACACTCGCGTCCGAGACTCGCCGACCGACATCTAGTACGCGGACGTCGAGTACACGGACGTGGAGTTGAAGGACGTGGAGTACACGAACGGATGTCGAGTACACACTCGTCCCTTCGTACCGCCGACCGAACTCCAGTACGCGGACGTAGAGTAGACGGACTTGGAGTGCACGAT
>NW_022707141.1:0-747 GCF_011630105.1 Anneissia japonica | reverse complement strand
GTTTTGCTACTACCAGGTTCACACTTTGGCATGTTGACGGCTCGGTCGCAGTAAGGTAACTAAGTAGTGCTGAAATTATTTCCAACTTTGTTCTCTATCGAAGCAAATACAAGACGTCATCGGTACTGGCTGTCTACGTCATCGGTCCCGAACGAAGTTACGAAAAAGGAAACGTTAGATTCGAAGCTAAATAATCGAAGAAGACTAAAAAGTATCGTTGAACTTGATTTTATTTCAAACTTTGTAAATAATCTGATATTTCAAATATATCTTGACAAACGTTATTTTATTTACAACATCTAATAATAAAAAAATTGCGTTATTTGAAAATAAATATTGTCTCTGCGATTCTGTCATCGCATGCCGTAGCTCGTTTTTATGTCCTGCACCATCGTTCGGCCGCTGGCGATCGATTCGTAGACGTCCTTCAGTTCACGAATGCGTATGTTTCGTAGATCAGCAAGATGGCCGAACACGAGGAAATATGTTCGATTAGGCAGCTATACGTCCAACCTTCATGCTGTCTCTTATACACATCTAGATGTGTATAAGAAGCCAGCACAGATCGGTCCTGAACCTTCGTATGGATCTTTTCACATCTTCCAGCTGGGAAACGGAAAAGTAATATAAACAAAAATAATAAGTTAGTTTCTCTAGGCTATCGTCTCAGGCGCAGAGGGTTACGGGAGATATAAGAATGTCTTTACTCACCTCTTTGTGAACGGAAACGATGTCTGCAGGCAGGTT
>NW_022707140.1:0-824 GCF_011630105.1 Anneissia japonica | reverse complement strand
TTTTCAGGATGTGATCTGGTTTATCATGCCCATTTTTCGTGATTATGACTATTTTACTAGTCGAGTGCAGTACAGCCAGAATACAGCTTATCTTATTTGTAAAGGCCAACTCAGACAGCGTCGGCCGACGCAGCCCGACCCGATTTATCGTCGGGGACAGTCTTTAGCCGTCGTGAGAAATATTAAACATGTTTAAGTATTTTACGAGCCCCCGACGCACACCATCGCGTCTGCGTTTAACTCACACAGACCCGACGCGACAACAAATCGCGTCGGGCTGCGTCGTACGACGCTGTCTGAGTTGGCCTAAAGTCCTTGACGAAGGATTCCCGGAAGCGATTTTTTTTCCCGTACGAAACATTTACATGAAACTCCACTCGGGCCGTCTCGGCTGAATCGACCCGAAAATCTCATTGCAGAATTCAGGAGGTCAAAAGGACATCGATAAACGTCTACAGAAAAACTTCTTAGAGAACGTCGGTGTCTGATTTTTAAAAATACATTGATTTTACCATGTTAATACCAATGGGTCGTTTAAAATGACATATAATATTTGATTAAGCTGCACGAGTAATGAAAAGTGTTATTTTAACTTGAGTTACATATTATGACAATTTTAATTTTTTAGGCCTAGGTTTTGCATAATTACTAGGCCTACTAAAAACGCTTTCTGGGAAAAGCACAAAGAGTAAGGAAAAGCGCGTTTTTCTTCCTCACTGATCAAATGAAACAGAATGACAGTTATTTTCAAATTAAGAAAAGAGCTGAGAATAGGCAGCTCTAAAATACTGGATGCCATAAGACCTGCCAAAATGGCAGAGCAC
>NW_022707139.1:0-1192 GCF_011630105.1 Anneissia japonica | reverse complement strand
GGTCTGTACTTAGTAAAAGTTCCACTGATTATACCATAAGAAGTTCTTAGTTTAAATCTAAATAAAGAAAGTACTTAAGAAATACAACTAATATTAAAACAAGAGTAGTGTATGAGATACTCACAGCGTACTAAAGATGTCGATAGACATGCAATAAGTGCCGTAATGGTGTGAGGTGCACAGAGATGACCACAATGGAAGAAAAAAGCAAGAAAAGATTGCTACACATTAATGATCTAATACACACTCAATGAACAATAAAGAAGACTTAAGTAATTGACAAAAAAAACATTTTTTTTTGTATAATAATTTGTAATAACAAAAGTACTAACTTAAAACTTCTGACAGTACTACTGTGGCTTGGTGTAAGAGTTACTTTGATAAATTTGAAAGAACTTTAAGTAAATAATTGGAAAAATTATGACTTTTTCTATAACAAGAACAATAATAAAATAATATTATTTTCAAAATTAAATACTTTGTAACTTGGTAGAATAATTAACATTGCAAAATATAGGCAAAGATGAAGAATACAGAGGAAAACAGTGAAATTCAATTACAGGTCATTAAAAATAGTAAAACACACAGAAAGAAGTATTGTGAAACTTGTAATCCTATAATACAGTTAATAAGACAAATTACAAAGAATAGAACACACAATGTGTCTGCAAAAAGTACTGCACAAAAAAATAAAGCTTTCAACATGGAACGATTGCAATTGTTTGAATGTGTCTAAAATTCTGTGCGAGTGATGTGACAGCTGCAAAACAAAACATGTCTGATTTCAAATTTTGCACCATTGAAGTTCCTCAAAAGAAATTAAAACAAGTTAAAACATATTTTAAAATCTTTAATAGTCATCTTTTAAAACATAAAATTAGGGTTAATGACAGTACACAGCATTCAATATTCACACAAAAAAAATAACACTTTGTTAAGTTCAAAAATATAAAAACACACTAAATAACATTATAATTAAGATTAAAATACTATTGCTTGTGGTACAAATAATGCCCTTCACTGCCTTCTTGTTGTCATTAAGCTGAGTAAGTAGTAGGAGTGGTTATATAAACGGGTATGTTATTATCGTCATCATTCATAATAAAATATTGCCAATTTTGGAATCATGGGTAGAATAAGTTTATCAATGAGAAGTACATGCATGAATAGTGTGAACAAGAACTCCCTGACG
>NW_022707138.1:0-1062 GCF_011630105.1 Anneissia japonica | reverse complement strand
TAAATAAATTGAAATAATTGAGTAAATAAACTGAAATACATCCCAAACAACAGTACCAAGAACGAATAAGTTAATTGAAATACACCGCTATTAACGCACTACATTCACTGAGAGACGCGCTTGGCGTTCCATAGAAATGACCGGCGGCTCAACTTGTCGGCGGCTCAACCGGTCATAATCCAGATTAGGCTAGGTGAGACCTTCATTCAGGCCCATAATAGACCTAGTCCCTCCCCATTGTGTAAAATGTTTAGCTGTTCAGTGTACTATTAGTTTACATCGAGAAGAAATGGCAAAAGAGCAACACTTTTTGACCAGACAGAGAACGGCAATGGACCAAACGACAATAGGCCTAGTCTAAGTCAAAACGGCAATAAACCAAATAAATAATTAAATGAAACTTCAAAATACACACAAAATGAGGCTACAGCAATTTATGTCATAGAAGTAAAAACGCAAAAAAAAAACATTAATAATGATGATGATTATGATGATGATGATAATGAATAATAATAATGATAATATTTAAGATAATAATAATAATGACATGCTACATGCTATATCAACATAACAACGTACAAATTCAATAATTAAAAGATTGGCGAAACAATATAAAAGAAACATTCAAATAAATAAAACTTTAAAAATACAGAGAAAATGAGGCTTAAACAATCTATGTTATAGAAGTAAAAAACGTGGAAGAAAACATTAATAATAATAAAAATAATAACAGGCCTAATAACAATATAACAACATACAATTTCAGTAATAGAAAGATTGGGGGGAACACAATATAAAATATAATAGCAGTAATAATAGTAAATAGTGCATATTCATCTAACATAAGATGCTCAGGGCGCTTGATATGTGGACTACAGTAGGAACTCGATCAATGTAAACATTCAAATAAATAAAACTTTAAAATACAGACAAAAGAGGCTAAAAACAATTTATGTCATAAAAGTGAAAGACACGAAAAAACAATAATGATAATGACGATAATAATAATAGGCCTAACAATATAACAAGATACAAATTCAATAATAAAAGGAATAGGGGAAA
>NW_022707137.1:0-2116 GCF_011630105.1 Anneissia japonica | reverse complement strand
CGGTTGCCGCCACGACGAATGTCTGTACGTCCACCGTACGAAACACCTGTTCTTTGACGTCGACATTCGACTGCGGATTCTTTTCCCAATTTGTCAACTTTGACAGAATTTGTTCGAGCATCATGAAGTGCGCGTTAAGCACGTACTTGATCATCTGGAGTCTAAAGAACTTGCAATCGTACCAGATCAGAGGATTGATTTCGGAAAGAATTACTTTGATTTTGGCAAGGATCGAACGAAATTTCATGCATGTCGAGCGATCGATCACCGCTTGTTCGTGGTGCGGGTCAGGTTTCGGAGACTTCTGTAGTGACACCTCTTGTCCATGTACCAAATCTGAAAATGTTTTTGCACTTGCGTATAAATCGGCCAGGTAGTTAAACTCATTCCTATTTGCAATATTCAGCGTAGTTGTAACATAGCAGTTTAGATTTCGAACGGCCGTCTTCAGATCCGGACAAACGATCTTTTCGAATTCGTCGACGGTTACGTTAGCAGGACACGTCGAACCGACGACGGTGACTCCGGTCGTCAGGTTCGTGAAAATTTTGTTGATTTCCATAAGGCAAGACTCCAATTTCAGATCGAATTCGCAGTGATAACTTCGTAGCATATGCAAGATCTCCAAAAGATGTTCAGGGTAATCGGATGGGACTGCGAGGTAGTAAATCTGGCGTTGGATTATTACGAGTCCGCCAAGAGCCCTTATATATCGATACAGTCTTGCGAGTATTTCCTCGTTGAATACTGACAGTCTCCATGTTTGAGCGAGAAGTTACGGTAGGGAGACGATCCAACATTTTTATACCGATTTTCGTTCGATAACGATGACGTCATCTATTCCGAACTTAGGTGACGCCAACGATTGGCAGATGTACGTCTGTAACGATGACGTAATCGGTGTCGAGTGCAGGTGTACATGGGGGTTACATGGGGGTTCACCGTACGCAAAACGTCATCGGTGGAGCGAACGTCATCGCGTCTCGCTCGACGAGCATAAAAAGCATCGTGGACCGCGTCCTCAGCATCCAACACGATGGAAAGTCAAGTCGTCGTAACCTGCCCGTTCTTCAAGGAACACAAAGTGAGGGTCTCTCGCTTTCACAACCACTTTCACAGATGCAAGTTGCGGCACACCGGCAAGCCAATCGGCTGGAATTAGAAAAATTTTCGAGATTTCTGGACTTAGAAAAATTTTCGAAAATCTTGACTTAGAAAAATTTTCGACATTTCTGGACTTAGAAAAATTTTCGAGATTTCTGGACTTAGAAAAATTTTCGAAAATCTGGACTTAGAAAAATTTTCGACATTTCTGGACTTAGAATAATTTTCGACTTTTCTGGACTTGGAAAAATTTTCGAGATTTCTGTCCGGTGCCGGACACGCTGTTGCGTACACAAGCACCGGCGCCGGGTGCACCGCCTCAGTACACGAACACCGAACAGACGTCGAGTACGTGGACGCGTCCGCGATCCTCAGACGAACGTCGAGTACACGGAAGCCTCCTCGGATCTGCTACCGACGTCGAGTACGCGGACGCGTCCGCGAATCTCAGACAAACATCGAGTACACGGACGCCTCTACGGATCTCCTAACGACGTCGAGTACGCGGACGCGTCCGCGAATCTCAGACGAACGTCGAGTACACGGACGCGTCCGCGATCCTCAGACGGACGTCGAGTAAACGGACGAGTCCGCGATCCTCAGACGGACGTCGAGTACACGGACGCCTCCTCGGATCTCCTACCGACATCGAGTACGCGGACGCGTCCGCGAATCTCAGACGAACGTCGAGTACGCGGACGCGTCCGTGATCCTCAGACGGACGTCGAGTACACGGACGAGTCCGCGATCCTCAGACTGACGTCGCGTCCGCGATCCTCCGATCGACTTCGTTAAGGCAGACTAGACGAGTCTCTATTTCAACCTTTTCTGACAAAAATTTTTTTCTGAAACTGGAAATAATTTGTCGAGTAGACGGACGTGGAGTACGCGGACGTCAAGTAGACGGACGTGGAGAGCACGGACGGACGTCGAGTACACACTCGCGTTCGTGTCCCGCCGACCGATCTCGCGGACGTCGAGTACACGGAAGGACTTCGAGTACACACTCGCG
>NW_022707136.1:0-713 GCF_011630105.1 Anneissia japonica | reverse complement strand
TTTTTAATACAACCTTTTTTTTTCAGATCATTAAAGTTACTGAAAACAGATGACTCAATATAAATATCACAACATAATTTTACCAATTATATGAATGATGGTGGCACTATTGCTAGTTAATAAGCTGAAGCTGTACATGCAATAGTGGCCGCAATCTTGCGAAAATGTTACTGTGAAGCAAACTAGCAAAAATTAAATATACAGCATCAAGCTACAGTAACTTCAAACAAAACTGTCTGTAGGAAGTACATAATTTTTTGCTGATACTAATAATAATAAATGCTGTATGGGAGACTGTTTATAGTAAAAAAGTGACATACATGGTATTTATTTATTTTTTTATTCACAATCTTTAACCAGGGTACCCAATCAGTAAAGTAGACTGGTCTCCCTTGGGGCCCTGGGTACAAAAGTTTATAGAACATATAGGAAAAACATTTAGCTAAAATACAACAAAAAACATAAAAGCAATATGAAGATATAAATTAACATAAACAATATAAAATATAAAATAAGAGTCTACAGTAATGATGCCTTGAAGTTACTTTTAAAAATATTTAAATTGGTTGATGATTTAGTTACTTCACTTAGTGCATTAAAAAGATAGATATTGATTAGAATTGGAAGGTGCAGCCATCTGACTGGTTAAGTTACCTAGTCACCTATGGCAACAAATAACACAATAAAGGGGAATCCTCATTTCAACAACAGCC
>NW_022707135.1:0-1278 GCF_011630105.1 Anneissia japonica | reverse complement strand
CAAGGAATAAAAATATAGTACGTACATGTACGATGGTTCATAATTGTGAAAAACAGGAAAAAAAATCAAAGGTTATTAGAAAGATGAGTTGGTGCGAGACGGACCGATTTCGTAATTGCTTCTTTCCTTGTGTTAAAATATTTTTTTCCAATTACCTCTTTTTTTTTAAATATATTATTATTTCATAAACAATACAAAGAAACTTGCTCAGTTACATTACAAATTATTACAAAAAGAATAAAACTACCAAAGTTACTATACATTATATTGCTATACAAAAATATCGATTAATATTTCTACTTTAAAAGCAAAATGCATGATGTAAAAAACAAAAAACAAAAATTTAAATTCAGTCTTATATACCTACGATCCTTAGCTATTTTAAAATAAAACGTACCGTGCAATTTCTTTAATTCAATTCAATTCATTTCATTAATTTTTATTCAGTCTATTACACATAAATATAACAGAAATATTCTTTGAAGCTAAAGGATGAAACATAAAGAGTTAAAAACCCTTTAAAAACAGACTGGAAACCTTAAAATGTTCTAAACAGAACAGTAGAAAAACATTAAAACGATATAATATGAAAATATTAAAATGCAGTAAAAGGTTATCAGAACAGTAAAATATACTATAAAAACATTAAAAGACAGTAAAAAGTATTAAGATATATTATTAAAACACTGCCTCTCATATACCAATTTTAAGTGATTTATGTGAGGTTTTTGTCCATTAACTTTTCAGTTATAAAGTATAGTTTTGTAATACATATGAAGTTAATAATTGCATTATTATATTTATAGTTTTCAATACCAAAGCATATGCTTTATTTATAAAAGTTAATTTTCTTCTGAACCTTTGTTCTATAACAACTTGTATTGTAATTGTTTCCACAGATTATTATTTACTTGGCATTCAACAGACATGTGTATTAAAGTTCTTCTAAGCAAAATTCATAAACTGGTGATTCAACAATATATATCTTATGTAGAAAAGATTTTTATGTGCAATTATTATTAGTAATGTAGTTTGTTGTATTGCTAAATTGGTTTTTTTTTTATAATTTGTAACCGAACGTTTTTATAGTAGTTAAGTGTTAATTGAAATGTTTATTTCTATGTGCAATTAGTTTTTTGAATATATTTAAATTGTAATTTTTGTAAAAATAATGATGATATGAATTGTAGTTGTGGTAATAATAATAATTATAATAATTTACTTATAGGATTTTATATTGTATAGTTTCTATTTTTGTAATTAATCATCTCAATTAAT
>NW_022707134.1:0-922 GCF_011630105.1 Anneissia japonica | reverse complement strand
ACTTTTTAACATTGTCACTTTTTGCACAAAAGTGCTTATCTCGCCGAGTTGAGCACTTAGTGTAAATTTTTGACTTTCCGCCATATTTCGAGAACCTTCCAGAAAAACCTCACACTTTTAATGGATTAGTTTTTGTTGCAGACTATCTCACCGTGCCTAACAAAAAAAATTTACATTTTTACTCAACTTTTTAACATTTTAACTTTTTGCATAAAAGTGCTTATCTCGCCGAGTTGAGCTCTTAGTCAAATTTTTGACTTTCCACCCGCCATATTTCGAGTACTTTTCCGAAAAACCTCAAACTTTCTATGGAATAGTATTTGTTTCAGGCTATCTCACTGTGCCTAACAAAAAAATTTACATTTTGACTCAACTTCTTAACATTGTCACTTTTTGCACAAAAGTGCTTATCTCGCCGAGTTGAGCACTTAGTGCAAATTTTTAACTTTTCGCCATATTTCGAGTACTGTTAAGAAAAACTTCAAACTTTGAATGGAATAGTGTTTATTTCAGGCTTTCTCACCGTGCCAAACCAAAAAAAATTACATTTTATCTCAACTTTTTAACATTGTCACTTTTTGCACAAAAGTGCTTATCTCGCAGAATTTAGCACTTAGTGCAAATTTTTGACTTTCCGCCATATTTCGAGTACTTTTCCGAAAAACTTCAAACTTTCAATGGAATAGTGTTTGTTTCAGGCTATCTCACAATGCCAAACAAAAAAATATTACATTTGGACTGAACTTTTTAACATTGTCACTTTTTGCACAAAAGTGCTTATCTCGCCGTGTTGAGCCCATAGTGCAAATTTTTAACGTTTCGCCATATTTCCAGTACTGTTAAGAGAAACTTCAATTTTTCAATGGAATAGTGTTTATTTCAGGCTATCTCACCGTGCCTAACAAAAAAAATTACATTTTGA
>NW_022707133.1:0-841 GCF_011630105.1 Anneissia japonica | reverse complement strand
CCACCGATGACGTTTTGCGTACGGTGAACCCCCATGTCGTCGTACACCTGCACTCGACACCGATTGCGTCATCGTTGCAGACGTACATCTGCCAATCGTTGGCGCCACCTAAGGTCGGAATAGATGACGTCATCGTTATCGGACGAAAATCGGTAAAAAAATGTTGGATCGTCTCCCTACCGGCACCTCTCGCTCAAACATGGAGACTGTCAGTAGCAACGACGAAATACTCGCAAGACTGTATCGATATGTAAGGGCTCTCGGCGGACTCGTAATAATCCAAAGCCAGATTTACTATCTCGCAGTCCCATCCGATTACCCTGGACATCTTTTGGAGATCTTGAATATGCTACGAAGTTATTACTGCGAATTCGAACTGAAATTGGAGTCTAGCATTATAGAAATCGACAACATTCTCACAAAACTGACGACCGGAGTCACCGTCGTCGGTTCGACCTGTCCTGCTAATGTAACCGTCGACGAATTCGAAAAAAATGTTTGTCCGGATCTGAAGACGGCGGTTCGAAATCTAAACTGCTATGTTACAACTACGCTGAATATTGCAAATAGGAATGAGTTTAACTTCCTGGCCGATTTATACGCAAGTGCAAAAACATTTTCAGATTTGGTACATGGACAAAAGGTGTCACTACAGAAGTCTCCGAAACCAGACCCGCACCACGAACAAGCGATGATCGATCGATCGACATGCGTGAAATTTCGTTCGATCCTTGCCAAAATCAAAGTAATTCTTTCCGAAATCTATTTTCTGATCAGGTCCGATTGCAAGTTCTTTAGACTCCAGATGATCAAGTACGTGCTAAACGCGCACTTCATGATG
>NW_022707132.1:0-955 GCF_011630105.1 Anneissia japonica | reverse complement strand
GTTCACTGCTAATCCATGAATTCCTGATCCTAGAAAGGAAATTAAAAGGCTTGAAAAATAATTTTTAAGGCATTATCCAGATAGAAGAAGTACCAAACTTCTATAGCTTATTATACCAACAACAGGCTGGTGATAATGCTAATGAATACAATATAAATGGCTATGATACTGAAGAAGAAGACTTAGATGCTGATTGTGATCATAGTAATGAAGGTAATGATGATATATGGAGGACTCGGGTGATGATTATCTGAGTGAATATGACAGTGACTTTGAATAAACCTGTTAGATGCATGACTGAAATGCTTATATGTTGTTTAAATTTTAAACCACAAAAACTTTACTAACTTTTAATAATGTAAGTTTACCTTCTCAAATATCAGCTGTCGTGACAAAATTGGTGTTGTGGTACACCAGTAAATTTGAATAATCAAGAAAATATATCTGAGGTAATGTGTGGCAAAGACAAGCCAAACTTGTCACTGGTTGCAAAAATGGATTTTTAGTTATTAATACAGGGTTAAAGATTAAAATGAGAGCTACAAAATGGTTGAAGAATCATTTCAATTCTACATTCACGGATAAAGTCACAAGCATTTAAACATAGAGCTATTTAAATAACAATATTTGTGAGATCAACCTTTAAAGTTTATGATTTCCAACATTTCTCATGCACAGATTATCACCAAATGGTAGTTTTACCATAGAAAATGGGGAAAATAACAGCATAGCATGATGTATAGATATATAATGGTTAGTTTAGTGCAATAAAATAAATTTTTAAAATGTTGACATTCCAGCACGTTTTGGCCATTATCTCTGAACACGATTTCCGACAAGTGACTGATTTGGCTTGTCTTTCCACATATTCTGAGTTGAATTATTTAAGGTGTAGAATGCGAAACAACTTCAAATTAAAAATTACTACCAATGGAATCAGCATAAGATGTTATGT
>NW_022707131.1:0-664 GCF_011630105.1 Anneissia japonica | reverse complement strand
TATAAATAACTATTGAAACAAATAAATAACTAATATAATGAAATACAAGATAAAATTAATTTATGTTATGTGAACATAAAGGCTGAAAAAGATTAGAAACAGTTTGCTGGATAATTGAAACTGCAGAGAGTATTGGGCAATATTGATTCACGCCCTGCCTATTTCTGTCAAGCCTTTGTGTTATGTGAACATAAAGGCTGTTAAAGACCTAAGTAAAATCTTGCGGGATAATTCAAATTGCAGAGAGCAAGGGGTAGTATTGATTCAGGCCCTGCTATTTCTGTTAAGCCTTTGTGTTATATGAACATAAAGGCTGTTAAAGGAAAAGCTTGCTAGATAATCAAACTACAGAGAGCAAGGGGTAATATTGATTCAGGTCCTGCGCACGCTTCGCCTGAGGAATCAATCTCCGGTTTTTGTGAGCGTTTGACGACATGCTGCTGTCCATTGATTGACAGTAGAATGTTATTAAAAACAATTCATTGCGCATGTAAACTTGTCGGTGTATGACAGCCGGTGCTATGTGTGCTTGGCTTTAGAGACTGAAACCTAAAACATAACCATTTAAATTGATCATTTAAAAGTTCCAGTGAGACACAAAACAGTTTTTACTAATTTACAAACTTCATAAAATTGATTACCTTGTAATGTATTGAAGTGAGTC
>NW_022707130.1:0-769 GCF_011630105.1 Anneissia japonica | reverse complement strand
CCTGTTACGCGCCTGCTTATAAGTTGGGCCCCCACACTTTGAAAAACGTTCCGCCGGCCCTGACTGGAAATAAGTCTTGCCATGTAGGACGGTCACGCATGAGTGATTCCGTTCTAGCGTCGCGTCTTCGCACAAATCGAAAGCTCCCTAATGTGTGAAAACATAAGCAAACACATGCGTTTGTGGAACAGCATGTGTGATTAGCACTCCGCAAAGGTCTACTGATAGAGACCGGGGGCCGAAATTACTAAGACACTGGCAAATCCGGCCTCGAGGAGCACTGCTATTTACAAAATAAATACACATTTTAAAAAAAGGTAATAATATTCTATTATGAGATATTATTCGAGATAAGATAATATTCATCTTGAACAATAGGCCTGCCTGACTGTTTCCGCCACCCCTGTACAGTCGTTTTAAAACCTTTTATTATACAGGATTAGGCTTTGTATTGATACTTCGCGATAATCAATTTTCATTCTAGAGGTTTTAAAAAAAACATGTTAGGCCTTGGTAACAGACCAAAGCAGAGAAAATTTACCGTAGTGATATGCATTAATATGATATTTTTTTATTTTTTTTTTATCCTTGACGAGAAAATGACGTCTTCTTGAAAACCATTGCACCTTACTGCTAAGCCCCGCCTCTTTGATACTGTTGCTAAAGAATCAGTGTTTTGGTGCTCTTTAGCAGCTTTGGTCTCTAATAATCACCAAAACTTAAAAACTGCATTAAAGTCACTATATATTTTACTGTATTTTGAAGGGCA
>NW_022707129.1:1047-1831 GCF_011630105.1 Anneissia japonica | reverse complement strand
AACCCAAAATAAACAGAAAATTACCATTGGTAAACGAATAAGCAGTGGTACCACTATCACGTATGAATGCTGTGGACATATGTAATAGGGTCTGGATTCTAGGCAAGCCCTCCGTTAAAATAATTTTTTTCTATTGAGATTTTTAGTTTTGTTTTTGGAATTAAACTGTAAAAGAGGCTGGGACCATTAAAATTTAAACAGACTATTTCTGGTACGTGTTAAAACAATTAAAGTTCAATCGAAAAGGGATTAAGTGATAAAGAACTTGTGCTCCCTTTTTGGGATGTGATGCAGCCTATGCACCGGGTATCAACCTACTCTTAAATTCCAGATTGCGAACCGGAGCGAAAATTGTACTAAAAAAAAAGGTACGGCAGGCTACCCAATTTTATTACAAAGTCTAGCTGGTTTTGCTGACCTATTGTAATCACTCTCTACAGTGCTGTAATAGGACAGACTACTGTGACGTCTGGTAACTGAGAGGCGTACGTAATAGGAAGAATGCTACGCCAGTTAAATTACAGTAAACAAAAGTATTACAACTCACGGAAACCCGTGTGTAACCATGTGTGTTTTATACTCATATGATCTCAAGCACTGAAAAAAATAATCATTTGTTATTTTTTGGCCTTCAAGTCAGGTTACCAATTGTCTTTTTAACTTGAATAGCATTTGACGAATTAACTCAAAGTGTAACTATTGCAGTAGCACGTTAGATTCAACTTAGGCGAGTTAAAATGTGAGTTGTATACCATAAAACACGCAATAAATCAATAAAAAAAAA
>NW_022707129.1:0-968 GCF_011630105.1 Anneissia japonica | reverse complement strand
GTGTTAGGGTTAGAGTTAGGGTTAGGGTTAGACTCGCCTTCTTCCCAAGACTCGCTTTCACAAGACTCGCTTTCACAAGACTCATTACTAGACCTACCAACCACACCTGGTAGGCCTACCTGTGCAAGTTATAAAAGAAGCAAAGATTCAAAAAAATGACCAGCTGCTACATCTTTGGATGTCGTGTCAGCCCAGCCGGCCTTTTCCCATCTCGATAAAGAACAAGAGAAAGACTGGTGTACTAAATTTCAGCTGCCTACCTCAGTAAGTATTTTGTCTGATTATAAAAAAACTGCATTAGAATGTTTTACTGTAATATTAGGCAATTATAGTGCTTTGTTAGGATTAAACTAATCATTTATTAATAGCAATTATGGAAGTTTCATAATTCTGATCAGATATATTTTTATACTCAGACTCAAGTACTTCTGCAAAATTATGTAATATTCCTGTAAGCATGTAGTTCTCACATTGATAACTTGCCTGACTTTCTCAACCTTTTGCCTGATGTTTATTTTTTTTGTATATCACAGCATGATCCATCAATGAAATGAGTGTCATACAGTATCACTGGAAACGTAATTACTGTACATTAAAGGCAAAAACAAATTAAAAAATTCATTGAATTCTTTTAAGCATTTGTGTTGTTTGTTTGACGAAAATCCTTTGGCTGGAGGTATATACAGAATAGTTTTTTGCAGGATATACTGTGGAATATGGGTACATGGAAAGTTAGCCTTTTCATTTTATACATTAATTATACATTGATTATAGACCCTGTCTCTTATACACATCTAGAGGCCTAAAGGCAGGCAGACTTTGAGCAGTTTGCGCAATGAATTCACTAGGGACGTTTGTTCTATGATCCGTGTCCACACAATGAACCCCACGAAGAGTGAAAGAGAGCATGTTTGTTTTCAGATTGTTAAGCACTATCCATTTTTGGCAGACACCTTGGGTTGTGGTAT
>NW_022707128.1:5336-7322 GCF_011630105.1 Anneissia japonica | reverse complement strand
CGCCATCGAAGGATCGGAGCGTTCGTACATTCGCTTGGCGAACATGTGATTAAGTTGTCCCGACCAATTCGAATTGAAGAATTTAAACACGTGGGCGAATATGGCGACGAACGCTCGTCTGCGAACCTCGTCTTTCTCGATGTCCACGACACGCGGAAGCTGACCGTAACAGTAGTTGAACGCAGCATCCGTTCCCGCTTTCGAAAGTCTGAACTGTTTCTTAGTGAACTTAACAACCTTGTTCATCGCTCGTCCGGCCGCCGTTCGATCGAATCACCAAACAGATCAACGGCGCTAGGAACGTTGCGTTGGGATCCATCACGTCGTCTACTATACGCTTGATGTCTTCGAATGCGTCGAGTCTATGTACTAGAATCGCGGTAGGATCCATTTCCACCAATTTTCCGCCGCCGCCGCTGCCACCGTCGTCGTTATCATCGTCATAGCGCCCTCGCGTCAATCGCCGAGTAGATACCCTGCCCGATACCGCATCGTCATCGTCATCGTCGTCGTCGTCGTCGTTGTATTTCTCGTTTGCACCGTACATGGCAATCATGCGTTTCTTTGCGTTATGAATAGCACGTTCTCCGTCCGGATCAAGCTGACGATTGAGCAGTCTGAATGCCATGCCAGCTGTTCTCATTGCGTTGTTCTGCAAATCGACGTCGTCGAATCCGAGCGCCGCGTCGTCCAGGGCGCTGAAATCCCGGCCGCCGAGATTCTGAACCGCGTGCTTGAAATCCGCGTCGTTCAAGCGACAAAGTCTGACGAGCTGATCCTCGTCTCGACACCGCTCTTTGTTAGCGATGAACTCGGTCACCCGTCTGTTTTCGTCGATCCTTCTTCTTCCGACGGCCGCCCACATACCCACCAGCGCCTGATACCGACCGTCGTCGAGTATCTTCTTCGTACCGTCGTCCAGCAGATCGCGCTGTCTCTCCCTCGTCTGTTGGCATGCGGAATCGATGACGGCTGTTTCGCGCCACGTGGCAATCTCGTTCTTCAACGTCGCGATCTTGAATCGGTTCTCCGAATGCATCTCTGCAAACTCGGTGGCGAGTTGAGTTAGATCGGCGACCGTCGATGCCGTGGACTCGTTCTTCATTTCGGGATGTGCGCGCAACCACGCAAATTCGTCCACGATCTGATATTGCCTTGCCGTATCCGTGGCGTCGGAGGCCTCGGCAACGTTCATCTGTTCCGGTGTGATGGAATGAACGTGTTCCATGTGCTGCATTCGAAAGCGTTCGTCTTTGAACCGACTTTCGCACTTTCTAACTTTGCATCGAAAACGGAGCATCACCGACAAGCGAGTGCGATCCACCCCGGTTCCTGCCACGGTCCTTCGTTCGGGCGGTTGATTCGGTGCTTTCATGTCTTTCTCCATCACCGATTCTCCGGTCCTCACCAGCCGAGCCCCTCGCATGGTCCAGTCGTGTTCCCGCATAAACCTGATCACTCCGGAACCGCAACCGGCACCGTTCATTCCCATTCGTTTCAACACCGTCTCTTCCAAACGCGGAAATTTCGTGTTTCCGTTCCCTTCGTCGCCGAGTGCGGATTCGATGACGGTGAGCAGTTTCGGAGGCAGAGCAAATATCGTTTTCGGTTCACCGGCGAACGTGTGCATCCGCCTAACCACCGATAAACGGGCCAAGAGTAAAACGGTCAACTGTTTCATTTGCGGTTTCAGCTCGATCGCGTTTCCTTTCGTGATAAGCGCCTCGCGTAAAAATCTCCATTGTTCTCTCGCCGAAGCGGTGAACGCAACGGCCACCGATTCGACGCGGTACAGAGACGACTTTGTCGTCAACCTGTCCAGCCCCCCGGGTTCGGCGCCGAGATCCGACAACCCTTCTTCGATTCCGACCGCCTTCATTTTCACTATGGGTCTTAGCGCGTAAAGAGTGTATTTCTTTGGATCGGACCCAAGATTCACGAGCATGTTCGCAAGACCACCGTCGACCGGTCGATAGTCCGTCATCT
>NW_022707128.1:3480-4629 GCF_011630105.1 Anneissia japonica | reverse complement strand
CGAAATCGATCTTGCCGGGGTGTCTGTCCACTCGGTCGCTTTCGTTGACGAGAAAGATGGCCGATATCAGAGTGCCCAGCATGTAGAGAAGTTTTTGAAGGTGCAACATGAAATGGTCGTGCCAAGCCCGAATTCCCTTCAACGAGTACACGTCGTGAAAGGCTTCGTGAACGGCCGAGGGTAGCTCGCCAATCGCATTGCCGAACGATCGGAGACTGATATCGTCGCGATAAGACATGGACTCTTTTTAAATCTCTCTCCTGCACCGACGTCGGGTACAACACAAATACACTCTACGAGATATTGCCATCACCCAACGTCAACATTCGGCTCGTTGGAGGTTCGTTCGTCGTCGTCGGTGGCGGAGGAGGTGAAGAAGAAGAAGAAGAAAATCGAAAACTAGTCGCGATCACCAAACAGATCAACGGCGCGGCCGGTGCGACTCGCGTCGTTATGCTGAACACGGGCAGTCCTCTGTCTGTCTCTTATACACATCTAGATGTGTATAAGAGAAAGGGTTGGACGCGCAGGTAGCCGCGATGCAAAATCCGGAGGTTAACAGAGTGTTGAAAGACCTGGATTTGGAGTTCGTGCGCGCCCAACTTCCGGTGACCAACTACAAGAACGGTTGCAAGGAAGCAAGCGTGGCCGTCGTAGATCTGGTGATGCGCGAAAAATCCACCCAACGTCCGGTGGTCGTGGAGTTCAAGAGCACTTCCTATACGTTGGAACAACTGCAAATCGAACAGAGAATAGCATACAAGAGACGAAGGTACGGTTTCAAGCCATGTTTATTCGACAAGGCCAACGTACAGGCTCAACTGGGAGCTCTGTTTCTAGCCAACACGTATCCGTTGGAAAAACGACCGGCCGCGGTCGTGATATTCCGTTATCTGGACGGATCCACCCTCGCCAAATGGATATCCGATGTGGACGAGACGGATTTCGGATGGATCAAAGGATACGAGGAGTCAAGGTGAGTATCTCTTTCTCAACGCCGTCTTTATGAACTGTCGTCGGTACCGCGTCCGGTGGCCAGGCACGTGTACGGATCGACGATTATCATGCCCTGGTCCGTTCTGACGGACGACACGTCCAGCAGGTTCCGGAAAGCGGACGAGCTGTGCTCGTTCGGACCGTAGAATCCCT
>NW_022707128.1:2227-3457 GCF_011630105.1 Anneissia japonica | reverse complement strand
TTGAAAGCGCTGGGCTCCGACTGGCAACTTTCGTGGTACTGACGACCCTGGATGGCCACGTTGGATTCGGCGTGCATGTGGTGGGTGGCGATCGGTCGAAAGAACTCGTCGAATCCGGATTTGTACTGTTCGATCGGATTTCTGCTCTGCAGGTACATGCTGTAAACGCCGGTGCAATCGGGAGCGTCGCCGCCGCTCATCCACAGAGGATGGCGACAGCCGAGCGTGATGTGCGCCTCCGATCCGCCGACCGTCGCGTAGGGGTTGGTTGTGAACACGCCCGTCACCTCGTCCAGACTCGTCAGAGCCTGGTTGGAGTTACCGTCGGAGGTGGAGGCACGGCCGTTCACTATCATCTTGTCCTCGGACGAGGGATCGAACGAGGCCGGTATCGGAATGGCCACGTAGTCACCTCGTCCCCGAAGCTCGAGATGGACCTGCGGGTCCATGATCGTGCACCCCATCCCGCCGGCGTACCCCAAACCGGCGACGTAGTGCTGCACGCGCGTGTTGTCTATCGGGCTGGTGTCCACGTAAGCGAGTTCCATCCGCATGCTGGTCTCTGTCTCTTATACACATCTAGATGTGTATAAGAGACANNNNAAAGATATCGGTAATTGGCACCGGATCTGGCCATGGCCACGCTGCACGTTCGCTGACGCACGGTTCGAAAGAGCAGAAACGCCGTGTTCAGATAAACGTTCTGCGACGCCAGCATCTTGGTCGTGATTGGATTCTGCAACATGGACAGGAACAGCAACGTGAACAATTTCACTCCGTCCGAGACCGGCAGCGAAACCACGCGGTCGACGCGATACGAGTAGTTTCTGTTCACGAACGCCTCCCTTTCTCTTCTCGCCGACTGAAACGTGTAGTAAGGAAAATAACCGGTTACGTCTTCCACCGAGCAGCCATCGCCGGGAACGCTCGTCGTGGGAAAAATGAACGCTTCCTCGTTGCCCACCAGTCGACAGACGACGTTGGTGTGATCCGGCAGAGCCTGACAGAAGGTGACCCAGTCTTCGCGAACGTTCTGCTGCCATGTGGTATCTTCGTCGTCGTCGTCCAGCCTGACGGAGTATATGCGAGGCGAGAACAACCTGAGCACCAGTCGATCGAATATCACCTCTTTTATCCCGCAGTCGTCATCCTGTTCGACGCTGGGATTTCGGAACGATCGTCTGCCGGCGTCCGTGAACAACCAGGAGTGCGTGTAGTTGCCGTTGGTTC
>NW_022707128.1:0-1994 GCF_011630105.1 Anneissia japonica | reverse complement strand
GGGACGAAGGAGACACGATTTCCTGGTGAGATTCTGACCGGCCAAGCAGTCGGCGTCGAACTCTCCGCAAGTCATCTGCGTCACTAGCCGGTTCAGCGACGGGATGTCCGCGAGCATGCGCTGGTATCGCGACGTCGAGTACGTTTCCGAATCCAGATATCCGCTTCTTTTCATCACGTCTTCTATGCGGACGGTGCCGTCGCTCATGGTGTCCAGGTCGGTCACCTTGATCTCGTTCCAGGGCACGTTGGTCATGCTGTCGAAATCGGGCATTTTCGAACGACCCCGACGCATGGGATTATATCCTACGACGTTGTAGCTCTTAAAAGTTGCGTCCAGCTCGGAGAGATTCTGCCGATTGCCACCGTCCATGTTGGCGTCCGGCAAGGTCATCACGAATCGGTCGACTCCGTTCACGAGCATGGCCTTCTTCGGCGCCGGCGCGAAGAACTCGGCTCCCGTCAAGGACTGTATGTTGGATTCGTCGAGCTCCTTCCTGTCTGTCTGCGCGCACCTGAAGTATACCTGTCGCGAGGGTGCGGGCGGTGCGTCCTTGAGCAGAAGTTGATCCGCCAGGGTAGGGTGCACGAGGATCGTGTCGGCCGGAGTACCGGCCGCGGCGGTGGCGCTGTACCGAAGGGAGTTGTCCAAATCCACGAACACGGCCAACGTGCTCGTTCTCCTGAGATTAAACTGCAAGAACCCGTCGATTCGGCTTTGCCACGAATAGTAGAAGAGTTCGCGTTTGCTCATTCTATCGTCGGCGGTGTTGTGCATGTTCACGAACTCGATGCTCGGTCCGGCCATCAGACGACCGTAGACGACGTGTTGCATCGTCATTCGCATCGAATTGGTCAGCTGAAGCTCCTTCAACCGAAACATTGATCTCAGTTGGTCGTCCGTGCTCCGTTGTATCGCTTCGGGAGTTATGTCTATGGCACCTCCCCACATCTGTCCAGTGTACTCCCTGGAGTAGGTTCTCATGCCCAGCGCGGGAACGTCCGAGGCGGCCGTGCAACGGTTCAACACTTCGGCCGGTGCGACTCGCGTCGTTATGCTGAACACGGGCAGTCCTCTGTAGATTACGGTCGGTAGAAACCACGGCGTGTGATCGTCAGGATTCTCGGGAAACGTGGAATCCATCAGGATTCTCGTCTTGAGTCTGACGTCCTTCTTGACGACCACGTCGCGATCCGTCACGGACGCGCCGCGGTCGGCGTAACCGTAGTAATCCGGATGCCCGCTGATAGCTCGCAATTCCTCCATCGGGTACAGATCGCCGTCGAGGACGTCCTGCAACGAGATGGGCGGATGCCCGAGGAACGGGGCGATCGTGTGCCTGACGTCCATTTGATTTGTTTGGTTTTTTTTTTCTTCGATTTTAAGAGACAGTGCTAATGGTTTGTTTGCAGTATGACGCGGCCGCCCTGCCACGGTCTTGTGTCTCCTGCCGCGAAGCCGAGAACCAGCCGCCCGTGTTTGGACTGCACGATGTCGGCAACGCGTATCACGTTGTGCATTATGTCTCGAAGCGACAGCGATCCCAAATCGGAACAGAATGCTTCGGGTGGATTTTCCCCCAGGTAACCCGTCTCCGTCCAACCTTCGACATCCGGCAGTAGTCGGCTTTCGAACAGTTGATGCGTCATCGCAAAGATATCGACCAGCGTACGTCTTGCGAGCTCGTATTTAGTCTGGTTTACGCCCATCGCGGCTCCCTTGGTCAACGCCAGATACCTACACAGACGATCGACGTTGCCGGAAGTGGAAGGCGGGTAGCATCCGTAGGTAACCCACTTGAGCGTTCGGTAACGACGCATCTGTTCGTCGCACTCGTTTCGATTCGGCAAACGAATGCAGATCATCTGGCCGTCGAGAATCGATTGCGATCCCGTGTTGAAGAAATAGCAACTTGGCGATTGCGTGACGACGGACAGGAGTTTGTTCTTCGGCCAGTCCGTTAGCTCGGTAGCGGCGACGCCTATCACTCTGTA
>NW_022707127.1:0-1142 GCF_011630105.1 Anneissia japonica | reverse complement strand
GAAATTGAAACTTGAATTATATATGGTCCTGTTATACTTAAATTTGCAAGTTCATGTACAGTAATCATTTTTTGTCTGTAATGAGTGCGTTGGCACTTTAAAAACATAGTATCTTTGATAACTAGTGGTCACTTGGTCATAGACCTATTTGGTACCATGAAACTGCACAACACATCAAATACAGTATGTGGTCATACAGTTCAAATAAATTGGCAGATTCAAATGTGCCTTCGACAGAGGTGCCGTCAGGAATTCCCCAAAAAGGGGGTCCAGGCTCCACTCCTTCTGGGTCCGTACCCCCACTCATTCGGGGAAGCCTAGCACCTTCTTCACTCCTCCCCCATTGGGGAAAACATTATGTTACTTATGGTATTCTTTATGTAAAAAGGATAAATTGGTCAAGATTTCATTTTTCCCCGACGACATTGCTGGAAATTGCCTGAAAGCGGGGTCCAGAGTTCTCCGATGGGTGTCTTTTTCCCCCCTCCCCTAGACTCCCACTAGTGCCGCTCCTGGGCTTCATAAGTTTTTGAATATATTGTGCGAGAGTGGCAATTTCGACCATCTACCATCCTGTACTATAGCCATAAAATTTACTTCATCCCAAACTTAGGCCTGATTTGGTCAACCCTCTCCATCTGTAAATGTCCCTCTCTGGCGCCCCTCTATTTTAAATTCCTGGATCCACCACTGGTTATTGCATGTCCTTGTCAATGAACATTACAGCTACCTAAGCATATAGCATGAAAGATAAGTACATTAATTTTGTTAAATTTCTATTAAGAACATGCTATAGCATGAAAAAGGCTAAATGGGGTACATTATTTTTTGTAGTCATAAACCGTGGTAAAAATAATATATATTTGGTTTGCCAAAATTGATTTATTAATTTATTTAAATTCTCAGATAGCAGCAGCAAGGGTGGTAAAAAGGACAATGAGATTCCACATACCAAAATATCTACCGGCAGTGGTATGAATAAAAGCAACTGATTAAAAGAGAAATTCATGATTTGTCTTATATTTTTTAATGCAACTTTAGTGCATGAAAATAATAACTAACAAATAAACACAGTTAGCAAATTTGTTTTCCATATTCAGGGGTGGCACCAGCGCCCCCTGTCATGTAGAGCTGACACTCCC
>NW_022707126.1:0-578 GCF_011630105.1 Anneissia japonica | reverse complement strand
AGATTTGACAGATATATAAGTGCTTTACTATATATAAAAGAAACTATAATTAGGTACGTACACATTTTAGATAATGATGCGGTGGAAAGAAGAGAGCAAAGGTAATTAATAATTAATTAATCAGCCGAGGGATATGTCTACGCAGGATTACATCAAATTCATATAGATTGTAATATTACAGGTCTAAAATTGTGCGATATATATTTGATAAATTTACGATATGTATATAGTTATGGACAAACCCTCAAAACAAGCCATGAATGAGAAGATATCAATCTGTACTGGGATACGATGAATGTCATAGGCCTACTGGACCATAACACACAAAAAAACATATGTAGAAATAAAATAGATCTCTCCGCAAAGTCCCGCCGACCCTTTGGATATTTTGCCATGGTCCCTCAAAGTAACAGCGTAAAGTGGTTTTTTTTTCGACGTCGCGTGTTTCTAACCCTTATCGGATACATCAGTTGTCAGGAAAAGTCCATTGTTTTAATCACCATGAAACAGAGCAGACAATACTTTTTTTTCTTTATAAATTAAACAAGTTGATTTTAATGTGGTTTCTTTGTTCTTTT
>NW_022707125.1:0-873 GCF_011630105.1 Anneissia japonica | reverse complement strand
ATATACATATTATATATACATATATATATATATATATATATGAGGGCGTGTGTTAGTTGTATGAGGGGGGTGTGTTCTTTTTTCATGCAATTCGATTTATTCATTCATTAATTTACAATCACTACACGATATCGATTATTACAGAGGCAGTAGTCAACAGATAAATGAAAACGTAAACACAAACGAGCATAATTATGCTTTATACTTACTGCTTTTTGTGTATCCTTAAAGAAAATATATACAAAAATAAACACACATAGGCATATACACGCATACATACCATCATATACATTATGCATATACACACCTTCTACAACAAACACGTACAATAATAATACATTTAAATGTATTATGTACATGAACACGGCTGTACAGTATATGGATCCCCATTAGGCCTGTACTAAGCTTTGATAGCGACGGTTACCGCAACGGAAGCACACTTTTTCATACTGATGGAACTTTTTGTTGAATAGCTATGCTTGATAAGATTATAACATTATATTTGTTCTATATTTGAGCACGTGTCTATTGTACCTTGTAATATTTATACACTGGAATGTTTAGATAGGCTATATGTATTTGTATATTTATATATAAATATTATAATAATACTCGAGTAGGAACATGTGTTATAAACGTATCAAGCATAACCTTTCCACGAAAACTTTTTTTTAGAAGTTGTATGAAAAAAAGGTGTTTCCGTAACCTCTCACTATCAAATGAGTGTCGCATCGCTGTGCCACAGAAACCTAAACGGCATAGGCGCAGATCTAACCCCCCAGATAGGCCTACTTTCTCTCATAAAATTTAATTATATATAAACTCCAAACCGTCTTGCGGTGTAATGCTATAATGACATGCATTTTGAAACGA
>NW_022707124.1:1920-3900 GCF_011630105.1 Anneissia japonica | reverse complement strand
CAAGGGGGGGGGGGGTGGCAAGTTGACTGGTTCTCGTTAGATTTACGTGCGCCCCTCCCTAAATTTTCCAAAATTATATTTAACAATATGAAAAAAAAATATCATTTATAATCAAATTTACATCTGAGAGTGCCATTTCCGGCAATCTAAGGTGCCATAACCATACTTTTCTTAACTCAGCCCCAACGGTGGGGCAGGTGTGTGCAGTGGCGGCGCCAGCGGGGGAGAGCAGGGCTTAGGCCACCACCGGACAGATCAATCCCACCATTGGACCAGGGAAGAGTGAAATTACTAATTTTAATTTCACTGTTCCCTGATCGGACGGAGCTCGTCGGGCAGTTGGACTAAATCCGCCCCTGCCCCTCCCCAGAAAATATATCCGACCTAGACTGATCCGCCAATAGGCCTTTTTCACGAGTCGGTAGACATCATGAAGTGATGACAAACATTGCGAATCAGCGTTGCGTAACCAATAAGATAACTTTAGCTTCGTTTAGTGGCGCCATTTACTCTAGGTAGACGGCGACCGGTTTCGTTACCGGTTGGTACATTTCTTACAAACATTCAGGCAAAGGCCAGTGAAAGTTGAGACGGGAGCCGGGTTTTTATCGATGTTTGCCATCCTTATATGTGAGCCATCGTAAATTCATGGTTTGCCGGAGATGCGTTCAATTTAAATCTCCAAACTTGTGAAGCTGAGATATTCTATGAATGAAGGCTTGTATCGCAGTTTAGAATTTAAAAACGGGTGACCAAATAATGAATTAGGTGCTAAATGTTGATTTAATGCTAAGTTAAAAACAGACATTCCGTCCGAGTGGGATTCATTCAAAAATTTGAGGGGGTTCGCTAGAAAACAGGGGGGGGGGAGGGGGTTCGCTAAAAAAGGGGGGTTCGCCCGAACCATAAAAAACCCTACGGGCCTGTAAAGGTATCTTAGGTTTGTTTTAACGCCAGTTTGTGTTACCTAACTAATTCATTCATTCTAATTAAAGAGAGCCACGGATTTGCAGGGTTTTTGCCAATATGAATATTCGATAACAGGCCCTTACAATTTTTGCTATAGATCGACTACTACGTACTTCAATATTTAATACATTTAAATCAAATTTAGATCAATCTTAATAATGTGATTTTAAATAGCAGAGGCCTACATGTATTTTATGGTGATAAATTAATTAAAAGGAGAAAAACAGTGAAAGATTAACATTGTTTTGTGTATACCATTTTAATTTCTTCAATTTTAAACAGATGACCGCTGATTTTCGTGTATTTTTTGTAGTATTTCAAATGAATATGACCCACTGTTGTCGGATTAAAATCTGGCCGATATCAAAAAAAGTTTGTCCGAATTTGGCCGTTAGATGGCGTGTGTTTGGCCGTGAAGCTTGTCGACTATCTGGCAACCCTATCCTGGTTTTTTTTTTCCAGAGAAACGTCCGCTGACATGATGAGATCGAGAGAGAAACATACGTAATTTCTTTACTATATTTCTTTATATAATTTTGTTGAACAGTATTACAATATCAGAACCATATCGATATAGTATAGGGCCGTCTAAACTTAGTCAGACCTTATTATTATACACCTACCTGGTAGTACTACTACTAGGCTAGGCTATGCTTAAGGCCAAACGGGGCTAGGGCTAGGCCTAGGAGGAGGAGGTAGGCCTAGCTTTGCTAAACTCTAGGCAGCCAGGCCTCACTAGGCCCCCGCAAGGGTAGGCAAGTAGTAGGCCTATCGGTACTGTAGCGTTCTACTGTAGGCTATAGGCTATTAGTAAAAGTCTTTAAGGTGAAAAAGGCATCAGTAATAAATAAAAAAAAAAAAGTGTGGCTGGCAATATTGTTAACCGTAAATAAAGTTTGATTTAAATTTATGATTATAAAATTTATTAAATTATGTATTTACCAGTATCCTGATTTTTTATGTATAAATAATGTTTATATATATATATATATAAATTAAATATATATATAT
>NW_022707124.1:0-1529 GCF_011630105.1 Anneissia japonica | reverse complement strand
AAAAGAGATTTGAATGCTATTGCCTATGAATTAAAAAGAGTTATTTATTAATGTGTTTGTCTTCTGTTTACTCACAACATTCTAATTCAACAATAATATTAAACAACAATAACGACAATAAATTAGTAATATTTACTTTAATAATACTAATTAGCCATTATGATGATAATAAAGGTGATAACAACAACAACACAACAACATTAATAGTAATATTTATTTTAACAATACTAATAATATTAGTATGGTAATAATACAGATATTTAAATATCAATTTTAATAACTAATTAGTGATAATAACGATATTGAAGGTGATAATAGCAATAATACAACAATAATAAATTAAAGATAATGTTTATTTTTATAATAATAGTAATTAGTAATAATAATAATAATGATACTTATATAATAGGCCTACATAGTAATAATAGGGTAATAGACAATAATATTAATAATAATAATAATAATAATAATATGAGAAAAATACCAATAAAACACCAATAATAACTTTTTAAATTACTATTATTAAAATAATAATACAAAGACTAATAAATAATAATAAGAATAATAATAAAAATAATAATAAGAATAATAAGAATTATAATAATAATAATAATAAATCGAAAATTATTTATTATTTATATGGTACTGTACTAATAATAATAATATCAGCAAAAACAATATATAATGTTAATGCCAAGACTAATAATTAATATTAAAACTAACGGTAATAAAAACAACAATAATAATAACAACAATGACAATAATAATAACAGCAATAATAACAACAATAAGTATAGTAATACTTAAAGAATTAGTATTTTATACTTGATGAATTACTCCTTCAAAGTGTAGTACCAGTAAATGACTTGTGGCCGAGTTGACTTGTGGCCGAGTTGACTTGTGGCCGAGTAGAACGTAGCCAATTTTTTTGTGGCCGAGTTGACTTGTGGCCGAGTTGACTTGTGGCCGAGTTGACTGTGGCCGAGTTGACTTGTGGCCGAGTTGGATCGAATTCGGTCTATAGACCTAGTAGAAAACCACTTCATGGCTTAGTTGCTGTGCTGGAATGAGGCCCCCTGTGTGGCAGTCAGCCCTGCCAAGGACAAGGCTGGTTAAGTTAAAGAATGCAGGAAACTTACAACAAAGGGGAGGTCCACACCAACTCAGCCCCACATCTAGGTGTACAGTATTTTAGTACAGAGTATATAGTGGGGGGAGGGGGGCGGAACCCCACACTGTAAAGTATTTTATTAGCGCAGGAAATATAGGAAAATAGGTGTGCAGAATCGTAACTACTGCTTATACATTGCCTGTATATTGAGAGATAAAACCAGGGCCTAATTTTTTGGCAAAAATTGACCAGAAATCGGCCTCTTTTTTCGAAATGTGCAGACGGCATTCTAGGCTTTATATATCACCCGCGCAAGCCCTATTTTACAGTCGGGGCAGGACAACAATTTTTTGTGCGAATTTCATGGTGAATGCAGGACACTTGGTAGGTCTGAGCCTATTCTAGGCCTACAGTAGAC
>NW_022707123.1:0-919 GCF_011630105.1 Anneissia japonica | reverse complement strand
AAAATAATTAATTGAAATTAAGTAGTGGTGCCAGTTGCGGAGGCAGATTCCTGTCAGAGTGACTGCCAAAGGAGAACTCAACACATTCGTAGTGAAAAATAATCATATGTAACCTTTACAGAATATGAGGCTGTACATCGATTACGGGCCCTAAGCATTTAAAATCACTAAATTGTTAAAGCTTCTGGTCCTTGCGCCGCGGACCCAATTAAGAGGTTCTGGGACATCGCTCCTCTCCTGCCGTTGGCCAAATGATGGTTTTACACAAGCAAAAAAAGATTAATTAAAAGATCATCAGTAGCAAGAAATATTGTAAAATTAAATGTCTTAATTATTTTGGCAAAATCCTATCAAACTTATGGTGCAAAATTTTAATGGATTTAACGTCCTAATATTGTGCTGTAGTACAATTAAATATAAAATTGCCAAAAATCCTCAGAAGTTTGTGCGGCCACAACAGGGGGCTTCGGCCACAGCATCTCAGAATTTTACCTTAGGTTCATAAATATAACAAGTTGCTTGAAACTCGAAGATTTTCTTTGGCCTGTGACCAAATCTAAAAATAGTTGGCCTTCAAATAAATTAATTAAGAACCAGGGGTGTAGGCCTGTGATCGACTGCGACACACAAAAAAGGTACTAGCCCTATTTTATCTTCCTCTCCTTAAATTCCTAAATTTCTAAATTTATATTCGCAAATAAAATTTTATTTTCCCTTCCTCCAATGGGATAATTTTGGCTGGAATATTTTGCAAAATTATCAAATAAAATTTGATTTTTATCTTTTTTCCGCCAGTCTCTGAAGATTTTTCAAAAATTAGGTGCGCTAAACAAGGTATTAAAAAATGTCGCCGAAGTAGGCCTAAGCTTAACTATACAACACAAGTCCATCCATCGAAAAATAGAGTATACAGAGCACT
>NW_022707122.1:0-1065 GCF_011630105.1 Anneissia japonica | reverse complement strand
ATTCACATTCAAAAGAAAGAATATATCCTTTTTTATATTTTAACAAAACAATAAATATCTACGGTTTGCAATCCCTGCAAAGCTAATTCAAAATCTTCATGGATAGTCTGCAAATAGAATGTCTATAGGTCTCTGTAACACATTTCTTAAACAGTGACCAAAACATATAATTATATTTTGCAGCAGGAGTTGGGACCCTAAAACAAGTGGTTAAAAATAAGTGGTTAAACACATCCAATAGAGGGATTTGGCGATGATTGTTTACAGGTGGTCATGTGACCTAACTTGGGTATACACGAAAAACATTACAGTGTGATAGCATAGCTAAAGATAATGTTATGGTTGCGAAAACAACTACCCACTGTTTACGTGAGAAATAAATGACTAGGAAAGGCAACACGATTGTATACTTTGAAGTGACCCTTCATAAACCTTAGCTGGCATTAACATCGCAGCGTAGTTGACGGGTCGATGACCATCACGCATACCTAACCTTATCGTAGATGTGCAAGGGCCTAGGCCTAACATTTGTTGACAAATGTCAATGTTTGCGGCCAGTATCCTTTACAGCATTAGCAAAACATTAAGAAGGCAAAATTCTTAAGGTTAATTTCCCATCAAGTTGGTATAGTTTACTGGGAATTATGATGATCTTTACAGCAAAAAACAAAGGACGGCCATGATAAAAAATCTCCATGTAAAACACCGCTGTGTCAGTGGATTGTTTATATCCAACACCTAAGTTAGGTCATGTGACGCCCATCACTAAATCCCTATATTGTTATCATCAAATTGGTGTGATATTATACTGTTAATTATTTTAGCAAAATTTGTAGCTGCAACGCAAATCTGATAGCCATAACTATTGGTGCGAGGTTCAAATGATTTTTTTGCACCTTTGACTCATGGCTGGTAGAGTACCATATAATAAGATTTATAAAGCGCACAAATCCACTGCAGAAGTGCTCAAGGCGCTACAGGAAGGAACCAAAAATTACCATGAACCTAAAGCTACAAGAAAAGGAATACCACACCATACAGGCAATTTAAGGCACAGGGTTAGGG
>NW_022707121.1:263-998 GCF_011630105.1 Anneissia japonica | reverse complement strand
ATTTGACTGCAAAGTTTCTCGAAGATTTGGCAGCAAAGTTTCTCGAACCGGAAGACTTATCGCCTTCGCTGGAGGCGCCAACGGCCATTCTCGACGGAGAGGCTCCGTTGCCGTCTCTTGCCGAGGAGGAGCCTCCCGACCTCGACGTTCCCGGTTGGTTGTCCGATTCGTCTTCTTCGGAACTTATCCATACGATATTCGACTTCTTCTTCACCTTTACTGGCACGGGCGGGAGACGACGTTCGTCTTTCTGTTCGTCTTCCGACGATTGTCTGCGACGTCGAGACGACATTCCGAAATGGATCGACGTCTTTTTTCCGAGCCCACTTTCACTACCAAATCGCTAATACCCTTCTGTCGACGCGAAAGTGCAGCATGCGTTTCCACCCACCTTCCCGTCTGACCCAATCTCCACATCTGTCGTCGAGAAGGACGCCGACTGAGCGTGCAACTGCCTTCTTCTCGAACGTGTTCGAACGCGAAAGCTCGCGAGCGATCACTAAGGAGACGACGATGCGTCCCCAGTTCACGGTACCCTCTTCGAACACCGAGGATATCGCCTCTCGAGGATCGCTCGCGTTTCGAGAGACGATGTCCTTCGCTCTCGCTCCGAACGGAATGCTCTCCGCCAACCGATCGAGTGCGACGCAGTACGGATTTCGTTCGGATTCTTCGACTATGTACGCCCTCGCTATGCTTCCGGCGTCGACTTCGCCTTGATCGCCCCGTTTCTTT
>NW_022707121.1:0-199 GCF_011630105.1 Anneissia japonica | reverse complement strand
AAAAAAAATAACGCAAGAATAACCAGTTAACGTTAATGATTTCATGTTTTATTTTGTTTATTCTTTCGACAAATTCAAAATCCGAGATTGCATTCGCACTGGGAGAATCCGTCCCATTCGGCGGTGCAGTATTTGCAGACGACCATCGACCTTTTCTCTTCTTCCTCGTTACCTAAATCGAGCCATTCCTCTACGTCCA